>NW_026927556.1:0-30846 GCF_032062105.1 Saccostrea cuccullata | reverse complement strand
TTATATCAAAAAATATTTTTGATATTAAGAATTCGAATTATTGATATCAAGAATTTCTTTTTTGATATCACTAAATACCTCAAAAATATTAAAACGGTGCCTCACAATTTTCTGATATTAGAAAATGATATTTTAATAACAAGAATTCAATTTTTTGATATCAGAAAATCTATAATAATTTCTGATATCAAAAATGGATTTCCTGATATTTTCTGATATCAAAAAATCGATTTTTTGATATCAGACAAAAGTTTCTGATATCACAAATAGAAATTCTTGATATTAAAAATTCAATTTCTTGATATCAAAATTATATTTTGATATCAAGAATTAGAATTATTGATGCCAAGAATTCTTTTCTTGATATAAAAACTTTAAAAAAAAAAATAGAGACATGGCGCCTCTTAAAAAAATCAAATTTAACCTATCAAAACTCATTTTGTGATATCAGAAAATACCATAAAAATATTAAAACGGCGCCCTATAATTTAAAGTTTACATAAGCTGAAATATACAGATTTTTTTTATTAATGTTAGTTTTAATTGTGAACAATAACTGCATAATTTTTTCAAGCGTAAAAATGGTGAATTAAAAAACTATTTCATTCTATTTAAAATCCCCGTTGTTTATAACATGTTTTATATAAATATTGCATGTAGTTGAAGGTAACATTGAAAATTTTCGAGGGGTGAAAATTTTTAATGTTACACTCAACTACATGCAATATTTATCATATTATACTGAATACATATAACAGTGAACCGTGTGCGCATAAAAAATCCGCGCGGTCGCTATTTTTTGGAATACCACCCGTTGTCAAGCAATGTTGACTGTTGCTACGCTGGAGAGCGTGGCTTCATTATTCAGCGGGTAATCTAGTGTTTTTCAACAAATGTTTCTCGACCAATCAGATTCCGCTAATTTACATGAAAGTATAATATAATTAAATACTAATCATATCATTGCAGAAATATCATACACAAAATTGAAAATCATTACCAGGGCATGCTTGAAATCTTTTAAGACTTGCAGTATTATACACAAAAAATGATTAGGAAGTCAAGACAAGATTATTTAACCACTTCAGGAGTACAATTTTCACCGAAGAACCAAGGACGCTGCATACTTCAATTTGGCGAAAATCCTGCATTTTTTTAAATGAAGCTTTAATTTATTATACAATAAGATAGATGAGTCGTATCAGTGAATATATTTTGATTTGTCGTTGTTGCTTCAAGAGAGCGGTTCACACATTTTTTGAAAATGCAATCAACACTCAAATACCAAACTATTTTGAGAAATTTTTAACCCTTATTTAGCAGCATTTAGATCAGGGTATGGTTGCCAATCGACCCTATTAAGAATCACTGAAGATTGGAAAAAAGCTCTAGATGAAAATAAATATGTGGCTGCTATCTTAATGGACTTATCCAAGGCATTTGATTGTCTACCCCATCATCTTGTCATCAGCTCAAACTAAAATCTTATGGTTTTTCCCCACCTGCGGTAGATCTAATAAAGAACTATTTATCTTGCAGAAAGCAGTGTGTCAAAATTAGTGAAAATATAAGCACCTTGTTGGATAACTTTAAAGGTGTACCTCAAGGATCAATTCTTGGGCCAGTTATCTTTAATATTTTCATTAATGATATTTTTTATTTTGTAAAAAATTCAGATTTGTACAACTATGTAGATGATAATACTTTATCCAAATCTGATCCTATCTTACAAAATGTTATTACTACACTTGAAAAGGGGAGTGGTACTCTGGTTTTCGGGTAATAAAATGCAGGCAAACCCAGAAAAATTTCAAAGAACTGCACTGGGGAAAAAAGACACATGATGAAAACATTACTTTAAACTTAAATGGTACAACTCTTGCCTGTGAGGATGAAGTGAAACTGCTTGGTGTTACTTTAAATTTTAACATAAGGTATTCAATGTATGACGACCATATATTGTACCTAATAAATGAATGGTCCGATATTTTTAATCATGGTAGCATTTTGAAGATGTTATCAAATAAAAATGCTCCACCAAAGGAATTTACAAAATTTTGATTATTGTCCAATTAATTTCACCTTGAATTTTACTTTGAAGTCTATGGGCAGCAAATGTTTTTATAAGATATTGTAAATAGTAATTTGAATTTCAAACAAATCTCTTGGTGAAAATATGCATGAACTCCATCTGTATTAAACTATGAAATAAGATGTATTATTTACTGCAAAATTTTGACAAATAAAAAATTTTCTTTTTTTCATCAAGGGCAGATAACTCTTCATAAAATTTTAATGTGCAAAATGATTATCTCCTTACATGTTACCAGTCTTGTGAATTTGGTTCATTTCACTTTTGTCGTTATCTAGCAATGTGTTTTTAACTCGTTTAAAATTATTTAAAAGTGTTCAAAATCCCTTCATTATACATTGGATACCTTAAATTCAATTCTCATTTATCAAATATTTGTAAGAAAGCATCTCGACAATTAAATGTGTTAAAACGTGTCGGGAAACATCTTTGTAAACTGGGTAAACTTACCATCTATCACTCCTTTATAATGTCCAACTTTAGTTAGTATATGCCTCACACCTCGAACAAAGGGTTTTTGCTGCTACCAAATCACTTGGTACACCCCAAGCCCAAGCTTCATGGTTGGTGACTCTGCCATTGTGTGCATAATTATTGAGCAAATCATTACCAATGATAGGTTTCAATCATGGATACAAGGCAAGGTCACCAGACAATGAATAATGAACCTAATGTGCTACATAGTCAAAAAACCTACACAGTGACATAAATTAGTACAGTAGTTAAATCTACTGTACTAGAGAATTAGTTCTCTCCCCCTGTCTTTCTTCCTGAATTATTCATTGACAAATTTAACCAAAATTAAAACATGACAAAATTAAATAAAAATTGAAATTAAAATCAAAAGTAAATTAGAAATTTAAGAAATGTCTAGTAATTTATTGAAAATTTAGGGTTTATCATTTATATTGATAATTTAATCAGATTTACCGCATCGAGAAGTGAGAACAATAAAATTTTACTTACTATTAAATTTTACCTTTGATTCCAAATAAACAGATATGGACTGATATCAAAAAGTGTACAGGTAAATGGTTTCTAAAGACGTTCAAAATAACAGCAACCGTCCTATATTGCTCAAGTAGTATACATGTAAATCCAACCGAAAACCTTTCTTTTCCTGCTTTTCGTTTTCTGTGGAATTCTTTAATTTTCAGGAGAAATTTATCAATTTTACCACCAAAAACAAATGTTAAAATAATGTCCACAAAACTAACTGCTCCTGACTTAAATCCATTAAAGTCCATTAAAATTACTTGACTATCTTCATACAGAGATTTTTTAATCTATAGAAATGAACCTGTATTGTGTTTGAAAACTACTCACTGTAGACCGTCACCTGACAGGTAACATCACCCCGAGGGTATAATTATCACATCTGGGCCTGTACTAAATGGCAACAGCCAGGGTCACTATCGTTATCTTGATAAAATAATAAGAAACACGCAAAGATTTGTAATAAAATAGACAGAGACACAAAGGGTTTAATTTCTCGTGTGAAGCATGTACTAAGTATGTTGTTAAACTTTTCCCTTGCCATTCAATTTGGTCCCTCGCTTCGCTCGGCACCAAATCTCATGGTACTCGGGAAAAGTTTACCAACATATACTTATTGTCCTCTGGTATGGCATTTTAGCAGTGACAAAATAGCAAAAAAAAAAAAAAAAAAAAAAAATAGAAAAAATTCAAGAGCGAGCACTAAGATTCATATATAATGACTACACAAGCAGTTATGACCAGCTACTAGAAAAATCAAACCTCCCCTCACTGAAAATCAGGCGTATGAGAGCCATGGCCCTTGAAGTTTTCAAAATTATAAACAATCAAAGCCCACTGTTCCTGCAAGATTTAGCTCAACAGCGAAATTCCACATACAATTTTAGGTATCTAAAGACTCTGGAATTACATAGGCCAAGAACCACTAGGTATGGAAAACAGTCATTCAGCTATGCGGCTGCTACGTTGTGGAATGATTTACCAACCCTCAGCCAATTTGAAACTTTCATTGAAACATGGACGGGAAAAATGCATATGTAGTTCCTGCAGAAACCACAGCGTGGGGCTGCATAGCCGATGAGACAATATTTATTTGTTATTTATTCATTCAGTTTAGAAACAGTTTTTTTTTTTTATTTTTATTTTTGAAATTTTCATTTATTTTTGAAATCTTTCATTTGCTTTACTGATACCACCTCATTTTATTTTATTGTTTTCTTAGTGTTTCTTTTATATATATAAATTAAACCTTGTTATTTCACCAGGCTGAAGCTAGCAGCCAATAACAGCAGCCACTAAGCCCGTAGAAGCTAGCAGCCAATAAGGAAATTCATCAAAGAACTGAGAGTACTGAGAGGCAGTACTGTTTTTAATACTTTATTTTAGATAATCAAGGGTTAATGATTGGATAATTAATGCGAAAATTAATTATATAATAAATCAGACACTCGGAGGCAGTAAGGCTCACCTGAAAAAAATGTTCTTTTTTTGAAACTGAAAAAAAATAGAAATAAATTACCCAATCATCTTAGTCCACTTCATCAAACAAGCACTAAGACAGTCATGTTTAACTACTTCAAGAAGAATGCCTTTTCAACTCTTTCAGGGACCTCAAGAATATGACAGGGCCAATAAGCTAACCTGAAAATTGGTTACTCTATCGATTGTAAACTGAAAAATTACACAAGTGTAAACTACGTTGAAGTATGTTTCGAACATTATAATCCGGGCAACTTTAAGGGTCTATAAGACTATTAATAACCGTTATCAGTAATAAGTGGTGGTGGTGCCACCAAGTGGTTCCAAGAGCATTTTTAATATAAGAGGCAGGTATTATATCCATGATTTATAAAGTGCCCACCATATCGTAACTAGGGCAAGGTAGAAGGGCCCCAGGACTTTTGTTTCCTGCTATAAGAACGGGTTTGTAGTGGTACCACCAGGTGGTGCCAAGTGCGTAGAGTATATTTCAAGCAATCAATTGTCATCAATTATTGGCCACTTGAACCAACTATCACTGGAGATGGATTAAGGGCCTTAGGAAGTATCCCTGCTTTCAACTAAATAATTTGGACATTTCGCTTTAAAAATTAAACGATTTGATTCATAAAATTTAGTTTGCCAAGACCTTAACTAAAATTCATACATACTTTATGAAATCCCGCGCAAGCGCGGAAGAATTTTTTTTTTATTACTCGTTACAATACTATTCCAAAAAGTATCTTCAATTTTCTACTGACAGTTAAATATACAGGCTTATTAAAATATAAGTATAGATGAATCCCAACATTTGAATCTATTTCTTTTGTACATTTTCTAGATTGATCAATGTTCTTCATAAATATATAAGTGATTCAAAATTGTTGCTAAGCTGAAAAAAATCGGCGTATTTTGTTAAGCTTTCCAGAAGATTAAGGCAAAATCTAGCAGGTAGTATCAGTTAACGTGAACTTCTCTCAACTCATTCGATTAGAAAATATATATTCTTCGTATGTTCTGTTCTAATAACTGAATCAAATAAATTTCAAATAAGTTGATGTCACAGGACTTTCATCATTTTCCTGCTTTGTCAGTATTTTGCTAATTCATTTCGTTATAAAGACCATGTTTGTAAACACTACTCAACGTGCAGTCATCACTTGACCATGTTGACTGACACGTTTCATACAAATTCACTGCATGAATTGTGTCCTTGTTAATTTTAACAATGATGTTAAAAAAAAGCGGGCTCTGATCAGTCGACATGGAAACGTTTACTTCATCAAGGAACCAGTTGCTATTTTTAGAAAAATTCCTACGACTAAGAATTGATTTTCCCACCATTCTTCAACAAGTATTTAAGGTGGAAAAATCTTTTTTCTATTACACTATAATTTTATTTTATGAATACATTGTAAATAATTAACATAAAGAAAAAAAATCTTCATTAAATAAAAAAGAATAAAAAAAAATATTGAGTGGTGAAATTTAATTCGAAGAAAAAAAATTGTAAAAAGGGTCACAGATCACCCACTGTAATTCATGGGTCTGTTACTTTTCCCGGGTCAAGTGTCATTTCAATATGATTTTTGAGAATAAATTTAACGATTTGTATTATAAAATTGAACAGATCTATTCTCAATTTATCATTATTGTTACGAATACATGTAAAAGACTATTTTTATGACATTGTATTTTAAAAAGTGTTCAGTCTACACGAAACTGTCATTTGATTTTCCCCCTATATTGATAAGAAAATAAACTTTTCCTACTTTAAAAAAAAATATTTCAATGGGTTTCCGTAGTTGATACAATGAATTTAAAACTAAAGTAAAAGTAGATAATATAAAAAAAAGAAAAGAAAAGTATTCAGTAATTCAATCACTAGTATATGTAAACATGTATGTTTTACCTTGAAGACTTACATGTATGATACGTGTTTATAACAGGAAGAAGATTATCTGCGTCTCTTTCCATATTATTTAGCAAGTTATAATCTGATAATGATTAACTATGTTAAACTTGTAAACTTACAAAGGAACCGCAATATAGTGAAGCTTTTTTATCAGCAAGTTCATTATATATCTAAATCACGATACCATTTGTAATTACACTCATTAAAATACATACAAAAGTTTTTTTTAAAACGCTTACCTTTGGCAAACAAATACATGTAAACTACGGTGAAACGTTCGGGTTATATAACGTTAGTTTTCTTTAGAGTGTTGGCGATCACGAATTGCCCACGTGGAAATGTCAAACATTTCATTAATTATAACTAAGAAGTAGTTAATTAAAAGAGATTGCATTGAAGTCTATAGGGAAAAGCGTTTTTATTACCTCACCTGAGCCGACGGCTCAAGTGAGCTTTTCTGATCACATTTTGTCCGTCGTCCGTCCGCCTGTCCGTCCGTAAACTTTTCACATTTTCGACTTCTTCTCAAGAACCAATGGGCCAATTTTAACCAAACTTATTACAAAGCATCCTTAGGTGAAGGGGAGTTCAAATTGTTAAAATGAAGGGCCAATTTCCCTTACAAGGGGAGATAATGAAGAAAAGACAAAAATAGGGTGGGGTCATTAAAAAATCTTCTTCTCAAGAACCACTAGGCCAGGAAAGCTGAAACTTATGTGGAAGCATCCTTGGGTAGTGTAGATATTAAATTCTTAAAATCATGACCCCCGGGGTTTGGGCGTGGCCACAATAGGGAATCCAATTTTTACATAGAAATATATAGAACAAATCTTTAAAAATCTTCCTCTCAAGAACTACTGGGACAGGAAGGCTGAAACTTAGGTGGAAGCATCCTTTGGTAGTGTAGATATTAAATTGTTAATATCATGACCCCCGGGGGTAGGGCGGGTCCACAATAGGGAATGCAAGTTTTACATAGAAATGTATAGAACAAAAATTTTAAAAATTTTTTCTCAAGAACCACTGGGCCAGGAAAGCTGAAACTTATTTGGAAGCATCCTTGGGTAGTGTAGATATTTAATTATTAAAATCATGACCCCGTGGGTAGGACGGGCCACAATGGGGAATCCAAGTTTTACATAGATATATTTAGGAAATTTTTTTTGAGAATCTTCTTCTCAAAAACCACTGGGCCAGGAAAGCTGAAACTTAAGTGAAAGAATTCTGGGGTAGTGCAGATTCTAAAGTATTGGAAAGGTGTAGGGGGCATGATAGGTATAGCAAGAGGGGGAAATCTGGTAAAGAACTTCATTACCCAAGTTACTCAGGTGAGCGATGTGGCCCATGGGCCTCTTGTTTAAATAAAAATTCGAATAATTAAATTATAATATAATATTATCATTAAATACTGTGGTGGAAAGATGCATTGAAGCATTAGAAATAGAATGACAATTTAAAACACTTTTTTAAACCAGATAAGTTTTTTTAAATTTTTTTTTAAATTGATTTTTTTATTATTTAATTGAAAATAAAGGGAGATAACTCTTACCAAATTTCAAGGTCATAAAGAAATACGCAAGCTAACTCTCGATTCCCGCCTACATTTTGCAACCATTTAATTCAATTTAAATGATAATTTAGCCATAAATTCTTTGTTTCTTTGTTTCATTCAAAGAACAGTTCAATGGTAATTGATGAATTGTCATAATACCAGCGCTAAACATTAAATTATCCACAATTCGAGCCCTTGAAAAAAAGGGGGGGTAGATGATATTTTCCATTCAAATCGGACTTTTAGGCATCATCATATTTTGAAATAGTCTTGGATATGATCAAATGTTCCTTATATCTTTTCTTATATTTTAGGCAAATAAATAAACATAAAAATATTAATAAAATATAATGTTTCAGTTGTAAATCGCTTTGAAATTGGTGAAAAAATAAGCATTTTTGTCGTTTTTTGTCAATAAACATATGTTCCCTCCGTGACACACAAAAAGTTTTAGTATAAATTTGTGAAATAACAGTCCATATTACCTCTAAAAAGGAATTTTTTTGTTACGGGGGGAAAGATTTTTAAAAAATATTTTCCATTTTCCGATGATTTCTATAGTGTAAAACACAAGTTTCACCAAAATTTTTGCTATCTCTCTTTGTTTTCCCAAATAAGTAATGATGAAAATCCATATAATTATCTATTAAAAATATCAAAAATTCATCGAATTTGGTAACTTTTGAAAATTGACTTGGAGGTAGACGGGAGAACAATGCTATCGTTCGCAGTTCTTAGGACCGTCCCACCCTTACATGTTAATTGTAAAAGACGGGAAAATTGCCAATTTTAGCACTTAAAAGCAAATTATACAAATACTACGATAGACTTTTTGTTCAAACTATAATATATGATTAGTAATACTATATTGTACATTATATGTAAGACACACAAAATTCTACACTCTTGTTACCAGAGGGAGCATCTCAAAAGGCCAAAATTAACGAATTCTCCTTTTTTTTTTTAGAGTACTACATTCTACAAAATATGACAGTCACAAAGGATTGATATGAAATAAGGCCAATACTAAAAATAATGGAGAAATTCTATCAAGGAAATGCCCAAAGTAGTTATATGTAAACGTAAATATTTTGCAATATCTATGATTGTTACAAGAACTTTGGTTTAAAAAAGGAAAAAATTAATAACTGAGTCGAAATCCGACTCACGTTTAAGAAAAAATAATGCCTTCAGTACAAAACCAAACTTTCTGAAGTCTTTCTCGTTTGAAAAATCATGTTAAGGGCAAAGGGCCTGTGTAAACGGTTAAGCGGGAATATCTACTTATTGATGGCATCTAATCCCGTCTCTGAATGTTCTAGAGATCCGTGTTTGATGTTAAATTTCATGAATAATGTTTTCTTTCTTCATTTTTAATCGCATTTTTTTTTTACTTCTCACATATATTTCAGGATATTTGAACTAATATTAAATATAGGGATTCTTTTTTCATTTCTTTGAAGTACAATGTACATGTAAATTTCCTACAATAAAGCTATTTTGAGAAAAAAAAATACTGCTTCAAAATACATGTAGCAATTAATTAAAATTAATCCGTAAATGTGAGAGTATTATTTTTAAAAAAAGATATAATTTTTTAATCTTCCTCACCCATTACAATTAAGTAAAACTTTTAATTTAGTTTCTTCTGAGATACCATTATTTAATAAAAAATCATGAAAAAATCCAAAAATCCAATTACATGTATTAGAAGTTGTCTCATCAGGATTTTTTCCTAGAATGAAGCTGTTTATGTTGATAAAAAAAAGGACTCTAGGAAGTTACAAAGTGAATGAAAACTGTTTTGAAAAGAAAAGTGGTACATCTATTTTTCTTGAATTAAAATTGATTTTGCAGATAATAACTATGTACTGCGTAGAAATAAGAGAAAAGTCAAATCATTTGTAATAAAATTTGAACTTTTGATGTTGATGAAAAGATTAGGTGTTTCAATAGACACATTTAAATCTATAATGAAGTAAAAGGTTAATTTGTATTAAAATTATTTATAGGGCTGGGTATTGGCCCGAGATTTCGTATTGCGATATATTGTGATATTTTTCACTGTATTGCGATATGTATTGCAATATTTTCAATGTCATAAAAATGGCATTTTCTTACTATATTTACTTTAATTTACACGCAGAATGTACATAACATGATAAGTAACCAACACGTAAAAAAAAATCTTGTTGATTTCATTTAAGTTATGCTCTGAAATGTTCCCACAAAACAACATCTGACTTAATGTGTGGCTTAATAACAAACTTTCATAAGTCCATTTTTATATTTAATGACAAAGTTCCTCAATCTAAGCAAATTGATATATCAATATTACAAAATTGTATTGCGATACGATATTTTTTGTCATTGTATTACAATATATTGAAATATCGATATTATTGCCCAGCCCTAAAAATAATGAATGATGATACGCGGATTAAAGATTATTTTCAAAGAACACTTGAAAATAGCATCTACCCGTACATTGCAAAGATATTCTTTAGAGGAGAATGAGTTCATCTGACATGTGGAGGACTAAACTTAATTGAAAATCTCAAGGTCATTCAATGAAAATTTAATTTTTCTTTTGTTTAAATTTCGTAACAAAGACTTAGCTGTCTTGATGAAAACTTTTTTCTTGAGATTGACGATGGTTTGATCAAGAAGAAAACTCTGTTTCATGCAACACACACTGAACCATTAAAGAAACTGAAAGGGAAAAAAAAATTCTGGAATACGGAGGACTACAATTAATTGAAAATCTATGACAATTCAAAACTTTTCTTATTTTTTCCACTAGCATATAAGCAAAAGACCTCTGAAAACTGCAGAATTCATTAATTGTACCTAATAATCAATAGCAGTATCAAAAATGAAGGTGAGTATTTGCATTCTCTACCAGACAAAAAGCTAACAAACATAGCTGTTTTAACTAAGCCCTGTTTCATTGTCCAGGCAATATACACTTACGTTTAAATTCGTTTTTATGTCCTTATATTCATTAGGCAACGGAATCTGTTTCCTGAAGATAAAACTGGTAAATTGAAATACGAAAAAATATCTTAAAATACAGCTGCTTTAATTGCAAAATATTTCCCCCAAAATACACTGTAGTGCAAACAAAATTTAATTCTTAAATGAATGTTCATGTCCAAAATTAAACCCATACTTCGGTAAGTATTTTGTTATTTTTTTAAGTATTTTAAGAGGACTTATGAAGGCTGTCCAATCCTGTTATGTTTATCAGTTGAATTAAGTATTAGTATAAAAGATCAAACTGATTAATATAATTAAGATATGCGTGGATATTCACAGAGGCATTTATTAAACAAAATCATAACATTCCATTAAATATAAATATCCTTTTTCAGATTATCACATCTGTAATTCTATTTGTCTTCCTTGCCGGAGGAGTGACAATTCATCCCATTCAACAAGTTTCTGGTCAGCAATCTCCAAGCATAAACTTTCCCTTGTCATCTCTTTAAAGAATTTCAAAGGTGATCGCTGAAGCCAACAGATATCCCACTAAAACCGGAAGAGGTCCCTGTGCTTGGGTATGGATACCGGATGTTGACGAGAACCGGATACCGAGGGTTATATATAAAGCACAGAAACTCAACAGAACAGAATGTGAATTGAACGAACACAGCGAATGTAGACAGGAAAAGAAACGATTCAATGTTATGCGGTTAGTATCAAATGTGACGGTAGTTATGATCTTCGACAAGATTTAAAAGAACTTCCTGTTGGTTTTGTGTGTGATAGCAAATCCACAGAATCTGTCTTTGATGATGGACATTTAGATTCCATTTCTGATTTCTTTGATGATTTTAAAACTCAATATGCTACGTTTTGAAAACTTTACTACATATATTCCTAACAGATGGAATAAAACAAAACAATTTTCATGGTTATCCAATGCTACAAAAAATAATAAAAGAAATCTTCGTAATTGCACAATTAGCTTACGTAATAGATTAAATTTATGATAAATTAATATTCGTACATTAAACACGATGCTATCATAAAAAATATGACACCAAATGTGCATAAATATACTAATTCTTTTTGTTTTGTGCTATGATGTATAAATTAAAAATTTTTCTTTTGAAATTGTTGTGGATTTTTTTAAAGATATAAGTCAGATCTTGTCTTTTAAAAGTATTTCATATCTATTTTGATCATTGTTTACTATGAATTTTTTTAGAAAGCAAATAATATTCGTTTCAATTATAGTAGCATATAATATTTTCGTACATGTAATAATGTTATATGCTGTGCAAATGTAAGTAGGTAAATATCATAATGATTCCATACATTCTTATGATTATTGTTTTATCATGTATTTACCAAGTGAAGAATAACACAATTTTAATGAAATTTAATGTGAATCAAATAAACAAACATTGATCTTGAATAATCAAATGCTCGCTACTTCATTGCATCAGATCTTCTGATGTTTTGGTAGTCCGTGTTTGTTCTGCTCCTATTTTGTATTGTTTTATGGACTTTTGATCTTGAGCTTGGTGTCTTTTTCTTAATGGATGGGATGTCATTATTTATGGCATATTGTGTTACATATGTACACCCTTATCAAGGTTAGAGTTTTTATGACAGACACCGCGGGTTTGTTAAGGCAGCACACGGATCAGAATTCGGCGAAGTGACACTTTTTTTTTATAATATGTAAAACTAACAAATCGGAAAAGTCACCACGACGTCACAACATGACGTCTATAATTAGTAAATATGCCTTAATGAAAAAGTGAAAAGTTCAACACTACCCCGGGGATAATTAATTTCATTTTGTAATAATAATTATGTAAAAAACATCTCTGTACCATGAAAAGTGCTGCTAGAATCCTACTGTCCTATCACAGAAATAATTATTCAACACTTTCGGACGAAACCTTCCCAAAATTTTTACATTTTGTTCAAAGCATCGGAAAAAATGCAGCACTTTCCAAAAACAATAGAATAAGAACTTTAGATAGAAAAAAAAATTAAGTTTCAAAGTATGCTCCTAAGTGTTGAACATTTGCATCTTTTTTGTTACGAACGACAGAGGAAAGGCTGATCGGCAAGGAAAAACCCTTTCTGCCTTTATTTTACGAAGAAATTGTAGAATTATATTAGTGTACCTTATCTTTTTTTATTCCCACATGAATCACACATGAAATTTGTTCTAAATGCTTTAGATTCCGATTTCTTGTGTTTGTGTACATGAATTCTCGTTACGTTCTTTAAAAATCTTCTTCTCAAGAATGACAAAACCATAATTGATCATATTTATTTTGAAGCATCCTCAGGTAGTGTAGATTCAAGTTTGTTCAAATCATGACCCCCGGGGTTAGGGCGGGGCCACAATGGCTGACCAAAGTTTTACATAGAAATATATAGGAAAATTCTTTAAAAATCTTCTTCTCAAGAATAGCAAAGCCATGATTAGTCATGGGACTACTTTTTGATTTAAACTTTCCAATAATAAACCAATCTCAGGTGAGCGATATGGCCCATGGGCCTCTTGTTTGCTATACGAGTCGTTAAAATGATGATTGAATGAATGATTGAATGAATGATATGTATTGACATTTATTCTTTCTTACCTGTTATTGATTGGTGTTATTTGAAATTAATTATGTGCTAGGTGCAAATTGTTCACCAGGTACCGAATTTCCTCCACGTTTTGAGGAATACGGAACATAAATAAACCATTTACTGGTCTACAAATGCTTTTATATAGTACTAAATGTGCTTACCTTTGATAATTGGGATAATTTATAAATCCACTCACTGATAATTAGAGTAAAACCTTACAATTACACTTTGCTTTTCATACTAAGCGGCAAAAGATGTAAAGTACATTCGGAACAGCTCGGATGCGTATAATAGTTAACTGCATCCGAAGCTTTCCGGCCATTTGAAGTTATGGCGCCAAATTTCATGCAATATACGTCATAATGGGTGTAAAGGCTTTATATACGAGCTCCCCGGGCTCTGACAGTCAGACGTCTGCTGTCTCACTCACGGTGCGGTCTCCAAAACTAGACAGACCAAAGCCAGATAACGATGACTTTGCAAGAGCAAGGCTCCGAGGAATTTAGATGGGTAATTATCCCTGAATTAGTATTGACTTGTTAGCAACGCTTGATTGCTTTGTTAGTTGAACGAGTTTTATTCAGACACAGGTAGTGATCTGGACTCGTTATTGTTTATTGATGAGTAGTATTTACTAAGGCACAAGAAGTGACCTGAACTTGATATTCAAAAATTCTGACATTATTACTAACAACAAACTAACAAATGCATGGTGCATTGTATTGAGTTTTGTTGAGATGTTAGCATAACTTCTCACTATACAATTAGTTGTTTGCTACAACCTTTAAATGTTAACAAATACTAAACGCATTGTATCGAGATATTAGCATAACTTTTTGTCCCTATACAATTAGTTGATTGCTATAACCAGACATTTTAAATTATATTCACTAAGTGAAGAAATCACTAGTTGAAACTTTATTCAAGACCTAAAGGCCTAAAGGGTTTGCTTAAGGGTGGTTTTTAAATTAACATTCGTTGGAACGGGTAAATCTAATAAAATATTAAAAACAAATTATATCCTGTTGTTTTTCGTTCAACATTCAGATTAAGGAACCCCACAATGTTACGCCGCTAAACATTGACATCCGTAAGTCGTAACAATTGGTGTCAGAAGTGGGATAAAGTCTTCCTGTTATTCTGGTTGATCGAAAGTCTACATCAGGATCTTAAAATATTGACTTGTTAAGTCTATTGACAACGACAAGCATATTGACATATAAACACATAACATTTGTGTTACAAAAACAAAATGTCAAATAATAACAGCCAATTTGAAGCCTCTGAGGAGAATGGGTGCAGGTCCTGCGATCTGAATGATGACATCACTTGTGATGAGTATCATAGGTCCGGTACCTCTTCTCACACAGAAATCAGGCTCTGACAAGGCTGAAAATATAAATGAACTTTTGTTAAGAGCTGTAGAAATGATGAACAAAGAAGACTTAAACATGAGACAAGACATAGATGAACAATTGTCAAACATGAGACGAGATTCTCGTCAATTACAAGAACAAGTTGATGAATTAAAACAAAGGGGACCCCAAAGATAATGCAATCAAATATCAAGTGCATGGGTGTAGAGAGTGCCTGGGTTTTCATGATCAGTCTCTTGTCATTGGGGCTTGGGAAAGTATCAGTCAAATAAATACCCCTGCAAGGGAGGTAAATTACAATGAAAATAGAAGTTCCTTCCCCTTTCAATTCCAAACCAGTTGTATCTATAAAAACCTCCTACATTTGATGGGTCAGAAGATTTTGGGGAATATCTAGCCCAGTTTGAAATCTTGGTCGATCTATATGGTTGGAATTACAGGGCAAAGCCACTATACCTAGCTAGCAGTTTAGCAGGAGGGGCTCGGGCACTTTTAAGTGAACTTAACGAAGTTCAGTGCAGAGATTATGATTCCCTAGTCAAAATTCTTGATAGGTGTTATGGTTCAGTTGAACGATCTGAAATGTTCAGAGCCAAGTTAAAGACAAAAACCAAGGGTGACAAAGAATCTTTATCTGAGCTCGCACAATCTATCAAGAAACTTACTAGGCAAGCATATCGTACTGCCGATTCTAACTTGACAAATGTTCTGTCATTGAATCACTTCATAGATGCACTTCCTGATCCGGATATGCGCCTTCGCTTGAGAGAAAGTAGACCCAGAGACATTAATGAGGCTGAGATATTGGCTATAAGACTTGGAACCCACAAACTGGCTGATGCACAGTGGGTAAAAGTTGTCAATGCCATACATCCAGAAATGGATACCAATCTCCTCGCCTCAATCAAGCAAGAGAATAGGGTCCTAAGAGATGATCTCCAATCACTTACAAAAGAGATTAGATCACTCTTAAAAGACAGTCCTAATTCAAGACCCAATTTTTCTCCTTCAAGCAGGGCGCATCCTCGATTCAGGAATGCACAAAATGATCGGCAGAACAATCGGTTTCAGGTCCATAGGCAGCCGTACAATGCAAATAATTTTGAGAGAAGAAATAGCTATAGAATCAGAAATCTCAAAGTGGTCGCCTTCAATCTTCAAATCAGGGAAACTTTCCTTGTCGAATTCAGGGGCAGAGTCTGACAAAGCCCAGGGTAGGCCTCAATCGCTTTTAAACAAAGTTGAAAAAACAGGACACCTCTTCCTGCTTTAAGAAATGAGTGTATTAGAAAATAGTCTCAAAATACAGTTAATGTAACTCTCAGAATGAAAATATGATGAACAATAAACCAAAAAATGATATTGAGAACAATAAATTAGAAAATGATGTGTGAAAATGCACCTAGAAATGAGAGAGTAGGTGATGTAAAGGAATTTTTGTAGTAGGCAAAATTGAGAACATTCGAACTACAATGATGGTTCGACACAAAGGTAGTGAAACAATTATTAGCTCAGATTTTGCAGACAGTTCAAAATTAAAGGGGAAATTAGATTTGAACCCTTCATTCGTACATTTAACCTCTGCTAGTGGGGAGAAAATTGTCCTAGGAGAATGCCTAGTGAAAATATGTGTGGGAGATGTTACTGTAAATCAGAATGTTTTAGTGGCTAATATCCAAAACAAATGTATTTTGGGATTAGATTTCATGAAAGACCACAACTGTGATGTTCTGTTGAACAAAATGAAACTTAGAATAAGGGAAAGACGTTTCTTGCTTTACACATGAGGCTTTGAATAAGCAATGTTGTAAGGTATTTTTGTCAGAAACTATAGAAATTCCCCCTCTCAGTGTATCCATTGCCCCGGCTAAAGTAGAAAACCCATTATTTAATGACAAGGTTACTTTGTTAGAAGCCTGTGGCAAAATTTTTAGATAAACATGATGTATTAGTTCCCAAGATTTTGGCAAAAGTTGAAACTGATAGAGTACCTGTTCGATACATGAACTTAGGTGATCAGAGTGTCAAAATTTTCAAAAGGGACTGTTGTGGCAAATTTAGAAGATACTTCAGGGATCATTGAAAGTACTCTCTAATCAATAAATGTTTTGACAAAACATAAAGAAGAAAACAAATGAAAATTTTCCTGAACATTTGAAGTCTGTGTTTGAAATTCTAGTAAAAACGTTGATCAAGAACAACAGCAAAAATTAAGAGAATTGCTGATAGGATTTCAAAGTAGTTTCTTAATAAACTTACTGACATGGGGGTTAACAAACTTAGTGAAACACAAGATTAACACCGGTAATGCACCCCCAATAAAACAATTACCAAGACGCATTCCTTTAGCAAAAATGCAAGAAGCTCAAAATGAAATTAAAGATACATGTATGTTAGATAAAGGGGTCATTGAAACATCCAACAGTTAAATGACATCACAATCAAATACAGTTACCCAATCCCTAGAATTGACTCTACACTAGATGCATTATCAGGGTCCAAGTGGTTTTCGACAATAGATTTGAAGAGTGGATACTGGCAAGTCGAAATGACTCCAGAAGATATCCCAAAATCAGCATTTTCGATACCCGGTGGTGGACACTGGCAATTTCGTAAAATGCCTTTTGGCTTATGTAACGCAGGTGCAACTTTTGAGAGGCTCATGGAAAAAGTTCTATCAAATTTGTCTTGGAAAATCTGTTTAGTATACCTTGACGATATTATAGTCCTCTCAAAAAGTTTTGATGAACATTTAGACAATTTCGTTCTATATAAAATCAAAAAATCTCCCAAACACAAAGGAGATATCTTGCACCACAACAGATTAAAACTGTATGTTGGTGAGAATAAACCTAAGTGGTATCAGAAGTAAATGCTGAATACGCAAGTGAGTTAAGGCTAAATATGGATATTTCTATGCAAATGAGCTGATAAAAATTCATAAATTTAATATTTTCTGTACAGAGAATGTTCAATTGATTTTCTTATACATACATAGTGCCCACAGTCTATTAATGCAAGTGCACACGATGACGTCATATTATGACGTCATTGTTCTCTTCCATTTAAGTTAATAAATCTCATCAACAAAATCACGTCGGCGCAAGGGCATATCCAATCTAATTTAAAATAAAAATTGTTTAATATTAATGAGAATGTTCTTAAAATTAATTAAAATGCTGAACAAATCCTATGGATTTCTCTCAATCGATAAATTTTTCAAGAAACTTACACTGGACTGTGAATTTTTACCCTGCTTAAACTTAAAACTGCACGAATAGTAACTAAACAATTGCAGTGCCGACATTTGTGCAGCAATATCTTAAATCCTTGTATTATCTTGCGTCTTTTTATACCTTGTTTCTGTAAAACAAAGTAAGCTATGCCCTTGCGCCGAAGCGACTTTGTTGATGCTTCTTAAAAACTTGTGTAGTAGAGGCCGATGACGTCATAATATGATGTCATAATGTGTGGTGGCAATCGCATGTCGTGGGTACCAAGAATGTATTAGAAACCAAGTTTTAACATTTTCTATTCGGTAGGTAGAGTAATTATGGAATTTAATTAATATTTTGCATAGAAACCTCCATATGTAGCCTTAAGGAGGATCTCTACACCTGTAAAGTATAACTGATTTTTGTTGTATGCATTTGTTTTCGCAAAATAGGCCCATATCCGATAAAGTAAGATTCCAAAGTATTTCAATTTATTTTTTAAAAATATTTGAAATATTTTATTTATTTTGTTAAAATCCCTCCGATCCATTTTTTTTAAATGCCCATTGCTTTAAATTTCTCTTCAAAGTTTAGTGTTATAAAATATTGAAATAATAACCAACAAAGTTAAAAATAAAATGAACATAATTTTTATTTAAATTTACAAAAATAGACAAAAGAAAAAAACAGCATTTTCTTGATAATAGCTGGTTGGATCCTCTTCAATATTTGAAAAGATATATAATATCAAAGGGTAAAAACAATGAAAAAAAAAAACTGAAAAAAAATTGAAAAACTGTCAAAAATTTATGAACATCACAAAAATTCAGGTGTAAGAGATCCGCTCTAAGAGTGGACTCAAATATCTTGGTACTGTTTTTTTTTTATATAAACTTCAAATAAAAACTCTACTTGCACAAGTATTAAAGAAATGTCACGCAAGGACATTAAAAGAAGTTCGTATTGTACATGTATTGTTTTTCAATTAGTTTAAGCGAAAATCATCGCATTTCCAGTCAATGACAGACATGTATTTAGTGAATTCATGGTATTGAGAAAGGTAGATTTACTTACCGTTTTTATCCAACTTTCATGTGTTATCCAGTGCAATATATAACAAAACAAGTTAAGATGGTAAATGGCCAAATGCGGTAAAAGAAATTCCTGTAACCAAATGCACTTCGTCAAGAGCTGCACGTTCCCCATACTGGTAAATATATGCTCATCAATGTTGATCAAACGTTTGGGTCATGCGAAATTTCACCGGTATAACCATTCATTGACAAATTGTCTAGTCTATAGAAAAATAATACATATGTCTTATCTGATCAAATTTGGAATTTGCAATATATTGCTGGAAAGCATATATGCTTATTGAAGAAAGAAATTTCTGAGTGTGTGGCGTTTTGACATGTAATGATGAATTAGCATATGGACAAGCCATGTTTTATATCATTTTTTCTCAACTAAAAATCTTATTCTAATAAGTTTGTAAATGTATTATTTAATAATTAAATAAGTAGAAATTTAATAAATTGACAAACATTTCATTTTTAAAGAAAGGATACGTATTGGGCAATACACTACATATTAATTGATGTGATATAATGTACATTTATCCACAATATCGCATGTTGTGTTATAGTCAGTGATTTATCGGTGTTAAGTGAATTTGAATCTGAAAATTTGGGATCAAAATGGCGTTTTTACGGAAGTACGCCATGTTGTGACGTTGTAGAGAGCCCCCTTAACTCACTTGCGTAGTTGACATTGCTTATTTTTGCATGAAATTTTGTTTTCTTTGAAAGACATTGTTGAAATTGAAGAGATTATTTATGTTATGCTTTTATAAAAAGTTGATGATCTAAAAATATTTGATTTATATCTAGTTATATACATGTATATTATGTGTTTGCTTTGTGCGTTTTATAAATCAAATAGTCACATTGTATATTTTATACGTTGCAGGTGCAAAAGTTCAAATGCACACTGTGTGATGGGGGTGGGAATGTGGACCAACACCAGGCTGAACAGCACAACATCACGACGACACATTCGGGATTCGGTTTCCAGTGTTCTGTATGCAAATATATACTATTCCGACGTAATCAGAAACATAACTGCGAGGGCTATACATTATCCGTAAAGAAATCCACCATGACCTTCAATGAAGCTGATAAGAAAGAGTTTGCGGAATTTCAAAGAAACCGATACAGGTTCGTCGAACCATTCATGAAGAAAATATCCCCTATGTATATGTACAAGGGATATACGGGGAAAAGGACCATCAGAGTTAGCCACAATGAACCCCTATAGAAGCAGCAAAAACTGCCGGAGAAGCAACATAACGTGTCTAAACCAACTGGTGTGACAAGCAGAACTGTTTTAATAAAGCCAACAGAAACTACACTTCCATCGGTCGAAGTGCCAGCTGTAACACCTATTCCACAGACCAAAGCTCAATCAACACCAGCTGAAACACAAGGTCCACAATTAGATAGGACAGTTAACAGGAGGCTATCGACGATACGTCATCTTCATCGTCCTCCAGCAGCACTTCCTCCAACAGATCGTCAGCGAATTCATTAGAAAGTCCTGACATCTCAGTGCATGCGGTGGAACCGAAAGTTTCGAAGTACACTGCAGTTCTGGAGTACCAGGTGGCCGACGTTACAACACCGCAATATAACCCAACAGATAAGAGAAAAATAATGATGAAGGGACTGGAAATACAGCAAAAGGAACGGGTAGTGTTAAATGTCGAGGGAAGGCGGTTTGAGACTAGCAGACAGACCATGCAGTCAGACCCGAATGGTGGCCAAGGACATTTGCTCCACTAACTGTGACACCAAAACATTTTACCTAGACAGGAACCCTCGCTATTTTGACTGTATACTAGACTACTTGAGATCGTCAACTTACAATCCCAAAGTCCCCCCCGAATGATAAGTGCATTCTCAGGCAGATCCATGTAGAGGCAACATATTACGGCTTAACCGGGCTTGTTCATGCCGTCGAGGAAAGAGCCAAGGGAAAGGATGTTCCTCTTCAGCCAGGCTTTGGGATGACTAACTGTAGTCATTGTATTCTTCCATGTACACATGCTTCTTTAATTACAAGTGTATTCATTGTTGTTGCACTCATAACTGTTAATGTGTTCATTTAAATGTACATAAGTTCCATATTTATAACATTGGTCATTTGTTTAAAAATAAAAAAAAATCTAATAGTTTCTGTGAATTGGTTGTATAAATTCACAAAAGATGAAATTTTTGATGATTTAAAAATGTTTGCGTTACCAAATTCATATATTTTGATAAGTATAGGATTCTTGCATCTTGCTGAATGGACATTGATGTCATTGTAAAAACTGTACATGTTGATTTATTTACAATGATTGACATAAATTTCTGCACAAATGAAATTGTTGAACTTACATTATGACTTCTCTTTCTTTTTGTACCTGTCATGATATTGGGAGCTCTTCAGAAAACGAGTATCCTAAAATAAATATGGATCAGTAATGACAAGATTGACTTATTACGTATGGGCAATTCACAAAACGTATGAACAATGTAAATATGAATTTTAACTGCGCAGTTGTTGTTTTCACGAAAATGCTGCAAAACAATTAAAAAATTACTACATCTACGGTCAGATCAAATGAAAAATATTATGAATGTTCACGTTTTACTTACTGAAAGTTGCATCTCATCCATTTTTACGAGTATTTTTGGACGACATTGTGAAAACTCAGTGGCGCTTCTTTTCTCTGCACGAGGATTTGACGTCACACCTTTTGATAAGTCGTACAAAGAGATGTCACGAAATCTTCTTTCATTTTAGAAATACGACAAGTGCGTCGTGTTTATTGAAATTTGAGCAGTGTACTCTATTGGATACCGTAGAAAAAAAATTAATGCGAGCAATTTTTCATAGTTTAGAATGATGGAATTATTTCAATCTTTTCAAAGAAATTGTTTCCTAGAATTAATTCTGTCTGTAACCCGATGAAAACCCGTTGATCCGAAAGAATACCCGATGATCCGAAAGTTCATGCACCATAAGCGCAGTATTTAAAAAAAAGTTCATGAAAAAACTAATTTACATAAACTTTATAGAAACATCGTACAAAAAAAAAATAAATAAATCAGCGGATTGAGTTAAGGGACTTTGTTTCATTAAATTGATTTATTAGATTTTTTATTTAAATTCATGGAAGGAAATGATTTTTTTGAATCCATAAATTGTACAATTTATATTTAATTGATTTAGAAGAAATCTTTTATGAGTGTACATGTAGGTCACACAAGGTAAGAGCAGAATTTCGAAAATAGATACTGTTTGACACAAGGTGAGAGAGCAGTTCAGGTATGTTGACGGTGAACACCCACGGGTCGAATTGTCATTTAGGGGGATAGGGGAGAAGCTAGGGGGAGGGGTGTTGACCGCACAGGAAGGCAGTGTGCTGATTAGAGAGGTACACATACGTGTCAGTTTTCTGGCAAGGAAAGCTCTTCGATTTGACTCTCAGGTGCATTATATTTTCAGTTTATTTACACGCCGAAAAGGTAAGCTGTTACAAGTCATCATGTTTTTTCCTGTTTATTATTTTTAGATTATCTAATGCCAGATAAAATTAATGAAAAACTTCTATTTTATATTAACTGCCATGGGTGATAAATCGGGTAGAGCATTGTCATGCATTACATTTTATAATTTTGATTATTTTTTTTTTTTAGACATATTAAGGAATTAAACTAATTAGATAGAGATAAAAATAAATTTAAAAAATTGAGTCTTTACGGACAAAATCAGTGTCAAAGTTATCTGGATCAATGTCTTAAATACTTCGTTATTATTTTTTTTTTAATCAAGATTTTAAATAATTATGCATACATACAGATCAGAGGGGAAAACCATTCCTAATAGAACCAGACGATTGATCGGGAGAAAATGAATATTGCATTTTAAAAAAGATACATATCAATCCCCTGCTAATTATTATTATTTATTTTTTTTGGAGGGGGGGGGGGGGTACGTGTACACAGTGACTTTCCGAAACTCATCCTTTAGTGACTCTGACTAATTCAAGGAAATCTTATTAATATTTAATTTTGACCAAAAAAAAAATCATACAATTCGATGAATAATAATAAAAAAAAAAACAACAAAAAAAACAGGGAATCGATTATTTCATTTTCAAAAATGAATTTTGATTCTCCGTTTGACTATGATTATTTTCTTAAATTAATTTATTATTAATTATATTATTTATATATTTATCCTTTTCCATCCACGCTTTAATATTCCTTTTAATGATGAAAAACTAAGGGATAAAACTTTCTTTTCTCTTTCTTGGTAAAAATAATCTTATTTTAGTTAACAAAACGAAAAAGAAACTCGGAACACCTCGGTATTTTCTTCCTGTAGTAAAGAAAAAAGCGAGGGTTTCCGAATATACACGATAAACGCAAAACACGATACACGATAGAACCTGATAAACGATCTACACGATAAACGGAAAACACGATACGATAGGATACGATAGGATACACGAACGATACGATAGGATACACGCACGATAGGACACTGTAGATTTGTAAAGAATAACGATGCGGGTACTGTAATTAGGTAAGTTTCGGTGAAGTAATAAATATGCATATGTCTATCGTCCCGGAACAGCATCGTTACGTCAATTAACGTTACGTTAGCCGCAGATGGTTTCATGTGAAACGATCGGGAAGCTTTTAATACTCTTCCTTCTTTGTTATTACATATAACATTACAAAAATCAAATAGTCTCTATTCTTAAACTATTCTTTAAAAATGTATGCTGTTGCTACCCCAGTGAAAAATGTTCATTTGTGGGAAAGGATGACTTAGAATCATGCAGTGCCGATTTATGCAACGCGGGTTTAATACCGCCCCTGCGAGACGATCATGAATAATTCATGAATTTCCTTGAATTTTTCATGAATTTTATTCATGAAATGTTCATGAAATGTTCATGAAGATCCTATGAACTTATTATTGGACATTTTCAAATCATGAATTTTTATTCATGGAGAAAAATTGATGAATATTCATGAATATTTTTTTTCATGGATAATTCATGAAGAGTCATATTCATGAAGATTCATCATTTCAAGAATGTCCAATAATAAGTTCATTGGATCTTCATGAACTGTTCATGAATAATTTGATGATTTTTTTCAGGAATGTTCATGAATAAATAAAATTCATGATCCATTAGCATTCATGAATATTCTTGCTTATTTGTAAACAAAAAATGCAATATTATTATTCATGTTTATTCATGAAAATGCATGAAGTCATGCTAAAAAAGTAACAGTAGATGATTTATAATACAGCATCTTGAAAGATTTCACAGAAATGTTCTTTGTTTTCCAACCATGGCAACACAATCTTTGTTAAAAAACTTAAAATAGACAATTTTGATACATTAAACCATTATAAGTAAATGAGTAATGTAGTTCATTCCTGGTAAAAGTATAAAAAATTTCAATTCAAATGCAACTCTTTGTAGAATGCTTATCCTTACTTGGTCAAAAGGAGAGGGCGATCCTTCCTCAGCATGTTTCAGATTGTGTTTTAATGCCAGAAATTGAACAGTTTTTAATCCCAGTCTAGGAGAAAAGTTTGTTCAGCACCAGGGTAACAGTTTTCAGTGCTTTCAAGCAGTTCGAGCAGAGATGGTCAATTCAAAATTATTTATTGTCTCTCCATGTGGAATTTCCATAATTTCATCATTTGGATCCTTTGATTGAATATCATTCATATTTTCATTTCTTTTTTTCTTTCTTTTTCAAAGCTCAGATTTTTGTGCAGCCAGAGTTTCTTGTCTTCTGCTCATCAACATTTGTGAACTGCTTCTCTTTTTCCTTCAAAAAGAAAGATTTTCTGAAAGTACCCATGATTGTAAAACATAAGACTTTTTTGTATTTTCTTGCATTTTAGTTTCATTTGATTTTGCATCAGAGACACTTCCGAATTAAATCATTCTGAGTAGAATTTAAGTCTATTTTCTTGGACCGTCATTTTGTAGATCAATCAGGCCTATGAATGTTTTGAGTCTCAGTCTATAATTAATGTATGTTATATGGTTGGATCCAAACTCTAAGCACAGTTAGACAAAAACTGCATTAAAAAAAGAGACATATTAATTTATTATAATGTGCTTTAATTAGTTGTTATTTTACAAATAGACAGTAACATTTACAGACAGATTTCTGACTCAGTGATTGCCTACATTTTTGTCACTCACCAGTTATGAAGTAGATCGATCCTATATATAGTCTTCCTTCTTCATATTCTGTTATTTTCTTAAAAAGTTGACAAAGATCAGTGACTGTACTGTTTATTGGACACACCTCGTGAGAGGGTGAAAAACTATAAATTACAAAAGCATAATAAGAATTTGACAAAATATCAAAATCATAAGCAATCATACAAAATTAAATGCGTAACTTTAACATGTGAGCTGAACAGGCCTATGCCTATCGCATGCTGGAAATGCGCGGTTTTACAAAACATTGTATTTGCAGAATTTAAACATGATAAAATATATTGCATAATACTGTTAGATACAGATGATCAAGTTAGATATAAATTCAAGTAAAACAATGTAAAACTTACTCCTTAGGGAGGCCAACATCACCAAACTTAACAGCCAAAACGCCAGGCAAACCGCATGGCTACCATAATTAGTATAAACAGAATATTGAACCCGATCGAAATAAAATTATGCAATACGAAAACGGCACAGTGACTATGCAAATAATAGATCACAAATACTGATTCTTCCACTCTACAAATTCCCACTTCCAACGTCTCCCGCGTTTTCAAGTTTGCGCCTATTCAAAAATATACGGTAGAGCTAAGAAATGATTTAGTTTCGAATTTCCAAGATTTCTGTTTAAAAAAAATTACAAACACTATCTGAATAATTTTTCACTGAAAATACAATTTTTCATATCAAACTAAGTTTAATCAATGAAGAATTCGAATTTTTTACGTCATAAATTTTACATGTATTGACTTTTAGTTTCGCATAGCAAGTATGGCGGCCCCCTATGACATGATAATAACAATCTCACGCCCTCAGACAGAATATTCTGAGCTTTGAAAACGCATAGAATTAAAACTACAAAATACGAATGTGGATTATGTCATAGATACTTTACAACCATGCAGTCTGTACTCTATCATTTACGCACGAAGCAAGGGAAACTTGACATTTTAACTGCACCAAAATTGAAATGTATATAGCGTTTCGATCCAGGAATAATATGGTACAGTACAGACAAGTAATATAATTTTTTAGTTGTTTAAATATATATAAAACGTTTTTTACGAAGCTCACAAAGTTCTTTTTCCAGAATGTTTCATTTTCCAACAGCTTGTTAAAAGTTTGATGTTAGAGAAAATCCGGTCGAACAAAGTTGTGTGATGAAAAACGACATTAATTAAAGCACATTATGATGAATATGAAGAAACACAAGTAATGAATTGAAAAAAAAAATGCTGTCAATGGTGATGCAGTGTTTGTTTAATTAAAATCAAATAAAAACACGAAATGTTTAGATATTTCATGATTTATTTTTTCAGATGGTGAAAGAATGTTGTTAACTATAAATTATACCAGGGGCTTCTTCAACAATTGCATCTGCATGCAAAAGTTGTATTATGAGAGTATTGAGTGTTTTCTGTCAATCATTTTTGTCAATTATTTTAGTCTTCATGAAAATTCATGAACATTCATAATACCTTGAACTCTACATTTTCTCTGTCTTTAAAATGAAAATTTCCAATATTCATATATATTCATCATTTGTTCATGAACTACATTTTATGAATATATTCATGAATAAAGTTCATGAACCATCTTTATGAACCAGTCATGAACACATCATGAATGTTCATGAACGATTCATGAAAGTTCCTGAAATCATGAATTTCACCTCGCAGGGGTGTAACGATATCAATAATGTATGTAATAACTCATGGTCGTCCAGATCTTTTAATTTTACTCTGGTTAAATTAATTGTAAAGAAAATGTATGCCAATGAAAAAACAAACCCTAACACATTATTTTTTCTTGTTGTTATTTTTTTAGCAGGTCGTTCAGTCTTAAAAAGTTCTACATTGCGCTACACAAAATTTTAGGTATGCTGGCTGCTCCGCCCTTGACGTCAAAATCCATTTTGTCCATTGTTAGCAGATTTCTCTACCGCGCTTAATTTTTTTTATGATCTCCGTATTTCTGATCAAAATTCTATCAAAGTTGCACAACACGAATTTGAAAAAAAGCTGAAAAATTATACACTTAAACTGAATTATTTTCACTCTCATTATGGATCAACGAAGAGTTAGAATTTTGGTGTTACATATTTCCGCGACTGCTCCGGGTACCCCTACTATAGTCACATTTATATACCATTGTAAAGAAAATATTTAATATTTGTAAAATATTTCTTGCTTATATTAATTTTTAGTGTATGTCAAACGTATATATGCAAATTTTCACCGAAAGACGTTCATTAGAAAGCAAAATATTCACAATGTCTCAATAATTTCCGAACAGCCCTCGTATAATTTACATTAACTATAGCGTACACGCCGAGTTTAAGAGAAATCTACCTTCCAGGTATTTTTAAGGGACCGTCTCAAAATACAGGTACATTTACTATAGAGTGTATATAGAAAATTTCCAATTCTAGCACTTAAAAGAAAATTATACAAATACTACGATAGACTTTTTGTTCAAACTATAATATATGATAAGTAATACTATATTGTGCATTATATGTAAGACACACAAAATTCTACACTCTTGTTACCAGAGGGAGCATCTCAAAAGGCCAAACATTAACGAATTCTCCTTTTTTATAGAGTACTACATGTACAAAATATGAAAGTCACAAATGATTTATATGAAATTAGGCCTATACTAAAAATAATGGAGAAATTCTCAGATGTCTATGTTTTAAATTTCATGAGCGTATGTTATTACTTTTTTCTTTAATAACATCTTGATTACCCCTTCCCTTAAGAGCTTCAGTTTATCATAACGTCAAAAGCACACTATATCGACGTCAACCTACCTATCAGCTGCGCAGTAGGTTTAAAAATTCAGTTATATAACATTGTAATTACATTTTTAAAACTGTAATTTCTTAATTTTGTTTAATGTTATTAAGTGAAAAAAGTTGCTTTACAATGTAAAAAAGTAAAAACGCTTCCATTTTATTATGCTATGCGAAAAATTGCGCAATGAAAACCCCAGTCGGCCCCCTTATTTATATACAATACGTTTGCATTTACACGGAACAGTCATAAAGTGGAGGGGGATGTTGATCTTAATTTTGTTTCAAACAGAACTTTTTACTAGATCTATATAAGATAATTTTAAAAATCCCATTCCCCAACACATATATGAAATAGGATTTTCGAGTTTGGAGGTAAGATGATTATTTTTCTTCGAAGCCTTCGTCTACTTTTATGACCGGCAAACAGGCAAAATAATTACTTAGTATAATAAATAGTTGACGCATTGTTGCAAGAAATATCAAAAAACATAACACTTACTGAACATAAATTATTAACATTTCAGTTGCACAGAAATGAATACCTTGGTCAATTAATTGATGCAAGTTTAAATATTTAAATGAATACAAGGATTGATGAATAGCTGAAATCATTCCAAATAAGGACAAATAAATATTAACAAAATAAATGTTAAAATCCCAATTTTAGGAAAAAAAGATTTTTAGCAGATCATCAACTGATAATTTAACTTGCCAACATGTAATGGTTAATATGGCCATTTTGAAATGCACATTTCTGCAAAAAATTGCAGATATGTACATGATGTATAGGAAACTATATTTTTTTTACGATATTTTTTTTTAAAAGCATGAAAAGATCTGGGGCGGAATTCATAAAACTTCTAAAATTTTTCTTAAAAGTTGTTCTTAAGTACTAAAAAAATTCTTAGTTAAGTAAAATTCTTAAATATTAATTCATATAACTTCTAAGCACAATTCTTAACAAAGTTTAACGCTAAGAAAATTAGCATACTTAAGTACAATCACCATAGCAACGCATAAAAATTCCCGAACAAAAAAGTGCGCTCTTATGTGAAGGAGGTAAATTATGTTCAAATCGTATACAGACGACATGGCCGCGATGGCGACTGAGGAGAAGCAGAGGAAAAAGAGGAATCCAAATTGGACGCAGGAAGAATGTTTGTTACTTGTAACATTAGTAAATGAAAATAAAGATATACTCCGTTCAAAGCTAGGACCAAGTGTAACATCAAAACTGAAGAAAGAAACATGGGAGAAGGTGACAGTTCAGCTGAACGCATCCAGTAGTACTCCGAGGACAACTTCGGAAGTTGAGAAGAAATTGCACAACATATTATCAACATCAAAGACTGAAATTTCTTCTTACAGGAAGGAAACAACTGCCACAGGTAACAATAATAAAATTTATACATGATTAAGCCCATGCGACAAGCTCATATCAGCTGCAGATAGACATGTGTACTAATTAAGAAAGCGGTGTGCATTGAATCAAAGGATTCGGCAATTTTATCAATAAATAGAAATATATGGTAAACAGGCAAAGCTTGCTGGTAGAATTTATGCCTGTTTACCTTTATTTTCTATTTATTGAACAATTTGCAGAACCCGAATTTCTTCCGTTCGGACACGTTAGTCTATGAGCTCTGTACGCAATTAAATCTAGTCATGACCATGGTTCTGAGCACTAGGCCTATAACAATATGTTATATATGTTGGACTAATAGACATACAATAATTGCTGTATCTGGAAATGAAACGGGGGCGTGAGCAAGTGCACGCAGGGCACGAGGTAGCGACCCGTTTTCATTTCCTGATACAGCAATTATTGTATGTCTATTGGTCCAGCAAATGTTTTGTGGCACGCCTACTTTCACGAGCTTCAGTGGCATTTTTCGCACTACAATTTAGACTGGGATTGAATCAAGCTGAAAGATGGACGTAGACTTTTTTGGATAATGACTTCAAAGTTGAGGAAATAGACGACCTGACATTATCTCAAGTTAGACGTAGATTTTTTGGATAATGACTTCAAAGTTGAGGAAATAGACGACCTGACATTATCTCAAGTTTGCGACGAAATGGAAGCTTTCGACGGATTACAGAACATGAGCCTTACACAGACGCTTGCCGAGTACGACACAGGGTTGGAGCATGGTGAATTTAAGCTTGAATATGACTTTTTGAGAGAAAATGAAAATAGTTCGAATTTGCTGACCACATCAGGTGATCGTTTTGCGGCCCCAGTGACGGAGAGTGAACTGAAATCTCTAATTGAAAGCCAGGAAAACATTAACACTAAACAAAACACTAGATGGGCGGTCAACGTTTTTGAGAAATGGCGAACCGGCAGATCCGAAACTATTCCAGAACTTCAATTCCAGGGCAGCGAGGAAATGAATTACTGGTTACAACGTTTTATAGTAGAAGCAAGACGGCAGGATGGTAAGGACTACCCCCTAAGAGCCTGTACTTGATTTCATGTGGACTACTTGTTTTTTTCGAGAC
>NW_026927555.1:0-29931 GCF_032062105.1 Saccostrea cuccullata | reverse complement strand
TCCCACATGGTAAGTCAAATCACTTGGTCACGTAGTTTTACAGGGGAAATCTAGTTTGTAGGTAAGACTATTTTTCTTTATGCTTTTTAGTACTTTATAGTTTTGTTTCCACTTGCAATACATAATTTCCTGTATTTGTTTTTAGGTGTGTACGCTGTAATAGACCTATATGGACAGTGTGCTCAGGTTTCGATCACCAGTGGATCAGGAGTGTATCCATCTGCAGACAATAATCTCTTACATTCACGAGTGAAGGAAACATGCTTGCGAGCCAAAAATAACGAAACTTTATATGATAAATGACTCTAATTCGAGTATCAAACAAACAGTAAGGAGATAAGTGAACCGGTGAGTGTGAAAGCTTTCTATACATGAACGTAAAGACGATCGACGGTTTTTTTTGCTGACGTCCTAAATCAATAAGACATTCAGTATAATAAAATAAATGGTGCCTGTTTTGTAGGGTAACATTTGAAATTGACTAACCCTTCGGAAAACCATTGTCAACCTCCACTGACGGGTCGGTTGACAACGGTTTTCCTTGGGGTGTCAATTTCAAATGTTACCCTACAAAACAGGCACCATTTATATAATGTCATCTCCTAGATCAAGCACTGATCAATGTCCCTTGTTTTACAGTTCATTTGTCAAACTTTATATTTAGTGGTAAAAATTTTCTGATGTATTCTCTTTCTAATTGTTTCAGAGGTGTCTCATCGATTCAGTTTGTGTTGTGGTAAAAACATTACAATAAAGAACAATAGTTGTACAACAGCTCGGTCTACAGGCTACAATAATGCCATTGTGTTTAGTTCTGATCCTCTGAAGAGGGATGAGATGTTTGAGGTAAAACCTTAGTTTAACTGAGTTTCTGTAAAGTTTATTAGACGACAGATCATTTATATCTTGTATAAATAATAGTATTGTAATAATTAAATTTGCTCTTGACTCAAAATTTTCTTTTAGGGGGAATTTCCAAGATGTGAAAATTTTTATTAATACATGTACATGTAGAGACATTGTACATTTTTTGCTAGGTATTTTGCTACAAATGTACACTACATTCTTTTAAATAAGTTTACCTATATTGTTTACAGGTGAGAATTGACCAGGTATGTCGAGTGTGGTCAGGGTCACTACACATTGGACTGACCACTCTGGCCATATCAGACACCACCTCATCCTCCGTCATCCCAGCATCTGCCCTAGAAATGACCTCTAAACTGACCTGGCTAATAACGGGGTCAGAGGTCAGGAACGGATTTGTTATCAAGGAGAATTACGCACCAGCTCTAGAGAGACTTGAGGTAAAATTCCCATTGGTTTAAGGGAGGTCACTGCATTTAATTATTGAAAATTGTGAACAGATTGTGTAGAATATAAACTATAAAGCCATCTTTAGTATTCCATGGAATATTAGGTCTTCTGTACATAAAATATTAAGCACTGTATGAAATTTCATGTATGAAATTAAAATCTAATATTTGATTTGGTGTATTTTATTATGTAAGTAGGATTTGGCTATCTGTAGCTTATTTTTCTGCTTGTTACAGGTTGGGAATCTCGTGGGCATTCGTCGAGTCTCGGACGGTACACTTCATCTGTACATTAACGGGGAGGATATGGGGGTGGCAGCCTCCAACATCCCTAAGAACGTGTTCGTGGTGATTGACCTTTACGGTCCAGTGGAGATGATCTCGATCACCAGTAGTTGTTCCTGGGACGCCTCTTTGATGGCTAGTCAGCAGTCTCAGTCGGTCATGTCAGAGTTAGCCGAGGCCGCAGACCTAGATACAGAGGAGGAATACCCCAATACGCTAGGATTCCATGTCAACCACGGTAAAAATATCATGTTGAGTAATGGTGGACTGACAGCAGAGAGAACGGAAAGTTACAACCAGGGACTGATTGTCACAAGTCAACCACTACACAAAAACCAAATGTTCCAGGTATTGCCATACATTCACCATTGAGATATATGTCAAGTACTAATACTTTTTGATACCATAACTGACTAGCGATATCATTCTATAAGTAAAGCATTCTGAGCCTTTGAAATGCAAAATTCAGATTCGTGGGATACTGAAATCTCCCTTCTTGCATGTTGTGTACCTTGCTGATAATAATGACTGGTAAATTTATGATGAAACTCGTTTGACTTTACACAGGTGCGGGTTGGACACCTGACTCCCCGCTGGAGCTTCTCTCTGATGATTGGTGTGCTGGGATTCCCTCCAGATAAGTACACCTTCCCGGTCTCCTCCATGTCTATAAAGAAGTCCTGTATCATGATCCAGGGTAGCGCGGTGTACAACTCGGGGTGCAAGGCAAGTTCTATTTTGTAGAGAGAGAGAGAGAGAGAGAGATTCAGAAAGCTTTCTCTTATAGGACTGTAAGTCTGACAGAAGATAAAAAGAATAAAAACTTCAAATTTATGATGGCTCATTAGAAAATATAAATTTTAAGATTGGCTCCATAATAAATTCATTTTGCTAATTAGTCATCTTGAATTTGAAGTTTTTTCTTTCTATCTTCTGTCAGACTGTTCAGTTTATTTGGTAAAAATCTGGTTGTGATGAAAATTTTTCAGAACAAGGTTAATTTTAGGCAAAAATAAAGATGATGTTTTCTGTTTGATAATTTTTTTTTATATTTATTGAAGTCGTCTCATTTTGGATGTTGTAGGTAAAAGAGAATTATGGTCCAAATCTAGATGAGCTACAAGTAGGTCATGTGATTGGGATAATGGTTGATGAAGAGTCCAATCTTCACCTGTTTTTCAATGGCGTGGATCAGGGTGTAGCTGCCAGGGACGTACCAGGCTCCTGTTATGGAGTGGTGGATCTTTATGGGAAATGCGACAAGGTAAAATAGCAAGAAGGGCAGAACAGCTAGTTTAAAAAAAAATCCATTAAGAACAAGTTTACTCATTGATTCAGTAGCTCACTATTTTGGACAGAAAACTTTTGAAGATTTTCCCACAATGTCAGTTAAATCTTTTTCATATTTGCACTTACAAGATTTAAAGAAAATATATCTATACACATGCAGGTATATACATGGGAATTCTTCTTATAACTTAATGCTGGTGTTTCAGGTGACAGTAGTTCCAAATGTGGACAGCAGTGAATCTCCCGAACCAAAACATAAAGATAAGGAGAAAGCAGAGAAGGAAGACATTGAAGAAGGTGGGGGATTTCTTGGGAAGAACGAGAACTGGATAAAGTGATCCAGTTTAATTATAAATGGTTTAAGAGATATTCAGTACAAATCATTACAAGTGCAGGACTTTTACATGGAAAAAAGGTAGATCAAAATTTAAATGAAGGACTTAATTTCTTGCATGGGAAGTGGCATCATTTATGATGGATTACTAGATGTGTTAAGAAAAAAAAAAACACACATCATTTTCACTGTATATGTTTACAAACCAAGAATAATAGGAAATCAAATGTCACATATGCCTCTAACACTACAAAAACCATGTTTCACTTCCTTAGAAAAGTAAGACTTTTTCATTCTCTTTTAATCAGTGATGAAAGAAAAGAACAGTCCAAGTGAGACCATCTTGGGTAGTGTTGTGATTCGGCCGTGTGAGTATGCCAAGACCTGCTCTAAGGTCAGGAGCCTGATGGGTATACCTGGTAAGTAACACACAGGGAGAATTACAGGTGTTCTGTCTTAATTAATAAACTTCACTTGTATCAGAAATACCATTTCCTGTCTAGTATTCCAACAGTATGTTATCAGAGATAAACTGTTACCACTTTCTATGGAGAGAAATTTTATATTAGGCTCAGATAGTCTGGTCCTGATTTTTAAAAAGAAGGCTAGAAATAACTTCTAACGGCAAATAATTATTATTTGGTCCAGCATAGTTTTTTAACCTATTTCTAGTATGCTGAATCCGAAAAAATATGCTGGCCTTCATGAAAATGGCGTTAAAGAGGTCAAAATGGCGATTCAAAATGGCGGATTTCAAATTTTCTCTTAATATCGTTCAAAATGGAGATGTAATGAGTGAATATCTAACTGGGTGTAATAAAAGTATAAAAATTATAATAGGATGCTAAAATTGTTAGTTAAACTCAGAAAATTTAGTCGTTTCTACACTTAATTCCAATTTTCTCTGATTTTTTTGTCTATTGTTTCTATATTCTTCTTTGTTCAGGATTTTACATTTGCAAATATCCATTCACTGCAGATTTATATTTTTCCCTCTACATCTCACTATTCTACAATTGAGTGATAGTGCAACTGTAAGTTAAAAGTCAAAATGGCGATTCAAAATGGCGGATATTCATCTTTTTCTTCAAATTATTTCATTCTTAATGTCGTTTATATAGGAGAAAGGATTTGTGAATATTTTACTGAGCGTATTACAACTATGTAAAATGACAATAGAACACTTATTTGATCACTTAAAATCGGACAATTTAGTCGTTTAATTTGAAATGTGTTAATTAGCTCAAATTGGCAATTCAAATGACGTCTTATACACTCAAATTTAGTAAAATACCCAAACTGCTCAATTCTGGTTCGTTTTGCAGAAAATAAATTACATTTTGTTTTTTTTAATTCATGAAATAATGTTCAAATATGCAATGAAAGTTGAGGGATATTTTTGTTAATGACTTAGGATTTTTAAAACACGGATTTTTGTTTAATTACTTCTATTGATAAGATAGATTTTTGACGACAATTCCGAAGACATTTTACCTTTTATCTGTCTCACCATGCTTCTTCATATAAAAAGTAAATAATATCACACAATAATTGCTGTTTTGAGGACAATATGAAAATTAAACTACCCCAAGAGCACTATTCCCCGAGCATTAAGGCGAGTTAACATTCAGTTGTTGGAAATTCTTGATCTATTTTTAGTCCAGTGTAGGAAAAAAAGTTTAATAAATGTTCAGATGTAGTGTTACATAACTTAGTATGATTTTTAAAATGATTGACCACGATCAATTATAGGGCTAGTAATTGTTACATATTATAAATTTGAATATATTATGATATCCAAATATAAACATATATATTAAGAATTATCAGCATAATATACGTAAACCATAAATTTTCTTGATTGTCCAGCTCTGATTGTGTATCCCTTCATTTGCATTTTGTTACTCTCAGTCAAAAATAAAACTGCATTCTAAAATATTTCATGCTGTGAACGGATAATTTTGTATTGAATAGTGTATATAAATTTAAAAATTTTGAAATTTACAAAAATCTGAAAGAAGAAAATGTTTGTGTTCAATCCCCCCTCGATTCTTGATAAACCTTACACTATCCTGACAAAGAAGTGTGGATCAAGTTCCCTTGTAAAGTTCTTGAAGTGTTCAAAAAAATTTTGTTTTCAAGAGAAGTGTTGACTAGATCGAAATCAGGAATTGCTTAGGTCTAATGATATGAAAGCTTGTAAGTGATAGGAATCACGAGGAATCTGCAGGCGCTCTTAAATTGCATAATTTTACAACTTTTCTCACCAAAATATGCACACAATGTCATTTCAGATGATCAAGTTTGAGAATTTTTTGCTAATAGAATGTCCTTTCTACTCTAAAAGACAACAAAAGCTATACGAGGTCACAAAATAAAAAGCTACATGTCTTGAATATCAGAGATTTTTTTAATAATCCCGCTTGAAAAGCGGGAGGGTAAACAGCAATCGGTACAGACTAATCGGTGTATGTCCGTCCGTCTGTTACGCTTTGAGGTATCCATCTCTTATTCGCAACTCCTCTAATACCACTGAATGAAATTTGATGAAACTTTCACAGAATCTTTATTACATTATATTGCCATAGCTGCAGAACTGTAGCTCTCCGAAAATTTATATTGACAGACCGGAGAGCTACAGTGCCACCCATTGAAAAAACTGTATATCTATTGCGCACGAAAATGTGCGCTGTTTCTCGATTTATTTTTTAAGACTGTCATCTCAAAATATTACTAACCAAGTGTTCCTAACACATTCTTCCACTGTTTCCAGAACAAAACATTCCTTACAATCGTTTTTCATAGCCCTCCTGGACCTTAAATTGAGATCGTCGTAAATTTCGCCTGTTTATACTGCCATTTTTGGTTTGCAAGATGATTCGGTCCAATGCGCTTCGTACCGATGTAAACTACGAGATTAACTGGTATAGGAGTAGTGACTTTTTTGAAATCTAGCTTTTTTGCAATTGAGGTAAGAATTTGCAAGAAATAATCCAGAACCGAGCGCACTTTTTTGTGCGCAATTTTTTCAATGGGTGGCACTGTAGCTCTCCGGTCTGTCACTATATATTTTTCCGGAGAGCTACAGTTCTGCAGCTAATATTACCATTGTGACCTCCTATTTTACTTTTTGATCCGACACATATTTTTGGTTTCCCAAAGCAAAACATGGACACTGTCATTATATTCAAATGGGAGACCGAGGTATCACTTAGTGAGCTAATTGCTCTCAGTATTCTAGTTCATTTTGCATACGGTTTTGGAAAACAAAATAGACTTTTAACATTTGAACATAAATGTGTTAATCCTTGAGTGTTGGTTGATTGATTGTATATTGTTTAACGCCGAGTCTGCAATTTTTCAGCCATGTTTTGGCGGACTATCAGTTTAAATAATCGGTTTAAGAAGGATTTTGGTTTCTCTGGCGGCCCCCAGTGAGCTTACTCTTTTTCGAACTCCAGAGAAACGATCTCTTACATGCCAAGGGGGTTATCATCCTTGACCCGGGACACCATTTTACTTGAGTGTTGAAAATACCAAACTTCCGATGACAGACTGAAACATATATCAAATAAATCTGGAATAGGAGATGTTAGAGGTTAATACTAAGTTGTCATAAGTGCTAAAAAGCTAGAACAAAGTGTTTAATGAAATCGGTCAAGAATTTCTTCAGTTATTAGGTGGTGTGCCAAGGGATGTTGAGGTAAAAGTGCGAGTTGATAATGACAGGATTTGGAAACTCTTAAGTCGAGTTTGTTTTAACTAAATCCAGAAGAAATGAACCTTTTCAAGTATTTTGTTCATAATGAATGGACTTATCAATATACTATATATTCTATATATATATATATATATATATATATATATATATATATATATATATATATATATATATATATATATATATATATATATATAAAACAAACTGTAATGTATTTTCTGCAAAACGAACCAGAATTAAGCAGTTTCTACGAAATTCGATTGTATCAGACGTCATTTTGAATCGCCATTTTGAGCTAATTGATTAACACATTTCAAATTTAAACGACTAAATTTTCCGATTGAAAGTGATCAAATAAGTGTTCTGTTGGCATTTTACATAGTTGTAATACGCTCAGTAAGATATACACAATTCCTTTCTCCTATGTAAACGACATTAAGAAATAATTTAAAATTAAAAAATGATGAATATATATCCGCCATTTTGAATCGCCATTAAGACTTTTAACTTACAGCTGTGCCATCATTCAGTTGTAGAATAGTGAGATGCAGAAGAAAAATTACAAATCTGCAGTGTATGGATATTTGTAAATGTAAAATCCTGAACAAAGCGGAATAAACAACAATAGACCAAAAAATCAGAGAAAATTCGAATTAAGTGTAGAAACGACTAAATTTTCTGAGTTAAACTAACAATGTTAGCATTCTGTTTTTATTTTTATACTTGAATTACACTCAGTGAGATATTCACACATTATTTCTCCTTTTTGAACGATATTTAAAGAAAATTAGAAAAATTGGATGTCCGCCATTTTGAATCGCCATTTTGACCTCTTTAACGCCATTTACATGAAGGCCAGCATATTTTTTCGGATTCAGCATACTCGAAATAGGTTAAAAAACTATGCTGGACCAAATAATAATTATTTGCCGTTAGAAGTATTTTTTTCGATAAATCGGACCAGACTAAGATAGATACATGTATTTAGACTGTACACTTCCTGGACACTCCAATTTCAGAGGGATTTTTCCAAGAACAGCAGATGACGTGTTACTGCGAGTCTTGCCATAAACTGAGGTCGGAGGATCTGTATCTTAGGAGGGGGGAGCCACCCAGGGAGTATGCGGTGCCCCTGGGGTGGTGCCGATATATTCTCAAGTGAGTCTCACTAAGTCATCAAACTTAACCAAAATATTGAATTTACTAGATACACATGTTTTGTGAAAGTATCATTATACATTAAGTTCATGTACATCATTGAATATAAATGTCATATGGTAAATGTTATTCTAAATTGTAGACAACGCCAGAAAGCGCCGTCTTTTGTGGCGTCTGACAAGTGGCATGTGGCGTATTATGGTACACAGCTCGAGGTCCTCAGAAAAATCCTGGATACTGGGGATATACACACCTGTAGTGAGTACAGTTACAACCTTATCTGAAAGTGGTCTTATTAATTAAAACAAGATCAACTTCAATTAATCTGTTTGTCAGGCTTCAGAAACCAATCATTTCAAACATGTTTGAGGAAAACTTTCATAAATTTATATCTGTATGAAAATAAAAAAAAAAAAATGAACAGTTCCAATAAAAGAGGATCAATGAATTTTTTTCAAATTTACATATGCATTTACCTGTGTGTCATATTCTTAGTATATTATCAGCTGTTGTTTACCACAAACTGATTGATGTATTGAATATGAACTGCCTGATGTAACCCTTTTGATGTTAGAGAGGTTTATGTTTGTAGATGATCAGATGGGAGGAGGTAGTACTCTGCTACCTCAGTCAGTACCATTCACGGAGAAATCCCGTCCCGACAGTTCTAGTCTCAGACAAATTCTAATGTCTCCCACCATACGATACATAGGATGTAACGAGTTCTCACCCAAATTCAAGTAAGTCTCAGAAAAATTCTCATGTCTCCTAACAGGTCTTTTGTGGGCTTAGTGCTTACTGTACTTGTAGTTTTTTTTTTTTTATAAATCCTGGGATATACTCATGAAATTACATCAAAATAAAATACACAATATATAGTAATTCCAATATAATTTTAATCATATAATGTACATGTCATAGAACCACATATAAATATAGATTTAGGTCCATTACAAATACACTGTACATGTATGTTATATTTCCAGGTTACTGGAGCCGAGAACCAAGAGGACATTCCATGTTCGTGTAGCATTTCAGGTTTGGTTAAAGCCTGGCTCTTATAAAGTAGGACCTCAGAGTCTTGGGCTCAATGAACAAATAGATCCACAATTCTCCAACAATGAGTTAGAGTGGGCCACAAAGGAGAGAGGATCAGTACTGTTACATGGACTGCTTATCAAAATAGAAAACTTATAGACATGACTCCACATGTAGAAACTCAGAATCACTTCATGTTGGTCGTTTTACATGATGGTGTTTGTTTAGTCAATATAAATCAAGTACAGTTTCCTGTTTTTGCTACAGGTTGTATACATTATAAAAGACTAATACAGAGTATCAAAATCTTTGTTTTAATTTCAAAGAAGGGAATAAGTGTGGACTGTTAGTCAAATTCTTTTTGTTCTGAATTCAAATATTTTTCTTAATTCTAACTGTGCTGATTGGACACTACATGTATAAGAACATACCAATATTTTTTTTTACAAGGACAATTTTTTAAAGAATTCAAAATTATTTGAATCAATTTGTCCATACCTCAATTTTTGACGTAAAAACATTGTATTTGTTTAAACAAAGATTCCTAAAGCAGGGGTAATAAATTATATAAATGTAAATAGTTGTGCAGTTCACTCCTATTTCCTGACCTGTAAATCCATGGATAACTTTACAATCCATGAAAATATGCTTCAGATTTACATTTTTTTTTCAGTATGAGATAAAATTTTAGAATCTACAGACTTTAATCCTAATGTTTGCACTGTTTTGTTATATTTTTGTTGTTTTGCTTTTATTTATAATACAGATTTTTCAATAACATTAAGTATTTATTGTTAAGCTCTTTGATTCACAAAGAGTAGGAAGTGCTAGACTGTGTGTATGAATTGTTCTAATAATATGAATGAATGTATGAGAATAAGATATTGTGAGGTGTTGTTGTTTATTTGTGTATCCTGGAATTCTGTGTGAATTAATAGTAACACCTCAAAACCCTTACAGTTACAGTTTTGTTCCAAGTCTAACTTAAAAGTACAATGCATGTATACATGTAATACTGCTGGATGTTAAAAAAGCCCAGCCAAATTTTTAATATGAACTAACAACAATTTTTTATACTGTGTGACTGTCAAATGACTTTCACACATGATTCATAGAAATATAGTTCTACATTACTTTGTATGTTAGTAGTCATACTTGTTTTACAACTTACATTAACTGTTTGCATGGATAAAATTCATGATATTGATGAGTATATGTTCATTTCCTTGTCAGAAAACTTACATTCACTTGTACTTTGTCATTGGCATTGATCTCAATCCAAATCCATTTTTTGTGTGTATATGTCTGTAAGACTCCAAAGTGCGATGGTAACGCCAATGTCCGATGGTCTCGCCAAACCCCGATGGCTCACCGTCTTTACGGACTCTAAAGTCCGATGGTCACACTGAAGTCCGATGGCTCGTTTCTTATGAGACACGTTAACGTTTAAGTGCGATGGTCTGATACGCCAAGGTCCGATGGTTGAAAGAACAATCAACGTTTAATGACGTCATAATAGTCCGACGTCATGACGTTGCCCTGCATTCAAATTCCATTGATTCAGTATTCGTCTCCATACAATTGTACAGATTTTGTTTATTGTTTTTGCCCACCAGAGGTATTAGGGTTAGTCCTTGTACGCAATTTGACTGATAAGGGTTACTTTTTGAACGCAAATATGTTTCTTCGAACCCATCCGAGAGATTAGGGGTTAGTCCTCGCGCACCATTGGACTTATTTGGATCAGCCCTGCAACTACCCAAGATATTTAGATTATAGAGTTGTTACGCGTTTTTTGACTGATAAATGTTAGTATTGTACCTATATCCAAAAGATGAGGGTTAGTCTTATAGTTTGTATCTATGATGTTTTGTATTTTTTTTTTTTTAAATTGGTACTTGGCATCGAGCGGCATCGCAGTTTGGCACAGCAGTACTGTGACGTCATAAACGTTAATTGTTTTCTGCACCGTCGGATTTTGGTGTGTCAAACCATCGTGGTTTGGCGCAGACCATCGGACTTTGGTGTGACCATCGGACTTTGGGAGTCCCATCACACTTTTGGAGTCCTTACATGTCTATGAATGCATGTTTACTCCACAGTGAATAAAAATGAAGAAAAATTGAAGTCTTCCTATTGTTTTTTTTCTAAATTCTATCAATATGAAAAAAATGTTTAAATGAAATTGCTTTCATATAAATAAAAGGGCTAATAAACTTTACCAGCTTCCATTAAATGCAGTATGAATATATTTTCTACAAGTGAACTTGCAGTTCTGCGTGATGTAAAGAAAATCATTAGGAAATAACAAAATTTGAAGCTGATTGTTTCTTTTTAAATACTCAACAGGGATAAAAGTATTTTAAAATCTGAGATTTCAGGATCATTTGTTACTTTTAACATTGATTTATACATGTACATGTAAGAAAGTTAAATGAAACTCGTTATAATTTCCGTTCTAACAATTTATTTATTAAGTACATTCAAATTTGATAAAATTAACATTCACTCTTATTTTGAATATTTGTAGGAAAATGAAAAAGAAATACGATTAAAGCAGAAGAAAATGACTCGTGATATTGTCCCTGGTTAAAGCGTTGAAGTGACCTCAGATAAAGTGAAACTGAAAGTAAATCAACATGAACATGCGATTGTGCAAGATTTTCATCTATGGTACTCCAATAATAGCTTTTAGTAATATTTAATCCCTATTCGACTTTGATTTTGAATACTTGACATGTCTTTGAAAGTACAGGAATTATTTGGGGGAGCCCTCATTGTTCAACTTCCAGACAACGCTACGGACATAAGGTAGCCTAAGCCTAGGAATAGTGTTTTGTGACTAATTTTTGTCAATACAATTTAGATAGGAAGAGTCTATGACACTCTTTGCAAATGCCTGTACTTGCACAGTAATTTCTATTGTACATAAGTCTCTTCAGCTACCTAATGTATTCAGAGATGTGTACAGTGTATTTTTTATGATGAATGAGTATGTGTATAAGCAAACAAAGCATTCTTTGAATTGAGTTAATTTTTTACCCCCAAACTGCATTCTGCATAGCTCCCTGTTTTATAAGTATCTGTAGGTGTATCTCACTGAATATTTAAGGACTTTGTGTCTATAAGGGGGTGGAGATAGGTGGAAGGGGGGGGGATCAGGTGATAGAAATGACATTGTCATTGCACATAAGGGGACGACCATTTGATCCTGAGGGGGGGGGCCTGGCAAATTTTTTTGAGACGGATTATTTATTTTCATGCCTGTGGAGGACAGATTATTTATTTTCAAGATTATCAAGGACAGATTTTTTATTTTCTTCTTCGTCTTACGGTATCTTGATCAATAAATTCTAAAGGACGAATCATTCATATACCATAGGCGGATACAGGATTTGGAGAGGGGGCGCGTATAACCTCGTTTAGGAGAGGTCTGGGTCCTGGGTGACGCGAAGGGGGTGACGCGAAGGGATTGGTTAGTTATGTGCCAAAGTATGACATTATTAATACTAGTCATCTCATACTTTGAATGAAAAGGCCTTAGGGGGCAAAGCCCCCTGAAGCTCTTGGTCTACGTGTATTTAAAGAGAAAAACTAGGCATCAAAATATTGATATTGTACCAAAGTATGGAATTATTATTCGTATCATACTTTGAAATTTTAGGGAGGGGCCGTACACATGTACGTCCCCCTTAAATCCACCATTGTATATTTTGTAGTAATTTATCGGGGAAGTATAATTCTTTAACAAGAAAATTCGTCTTTTGCGGTGTATAAGAATTGGCTTGTATTTAAAGTGAATCATCACACCTACTAAGTGCACATTGTCATGTTGATAAACTAACTACAAGTATCCAGTCTGGTAATCTGATTTTGAATACTATTTGGTTCTAAAAGGGCGAGCGAAGCGAGCCAAAAAAATTGTCAAATTGAAGATTTTTTAGATTAAATTACATGTAAATAAAATGTATTTTTCACAATATTTAAATATCATAAGTCAAGGTCAGATTATTTATTTTCTTTGTAGTGGAGGACAGATTATTTATTTTCAACATTTTCAGGGACAGATTATTTATTTCCAAAATCTGCCAGACCCCCACCTCAGAATTAAATGGTAGTCCCCTAACTTTCAGGCACAGAATATTTCCTCTTCCATATATTAATATGTTTTTAAATAAATTGCAGTATGGACCAAAAAAAAAATTATTTTGTTAGGAGTAAGTACTTGATATTTCCACAGTTTTACTATATATACACAGTATTCTGCTTTCTGTAATATTAGATTGTCTCTTGTAATCTTGATTAGCTTTAGATCAAATGTTATCTTTTGTGTTTTCGGAATTTGATGAATTGATCAGGTGCTGTTGCTGATGTGATGCCCTCAACCATTTTCTTAAACATGCAGCTGCTCTAGGCAATAAATTGTATAGGCCCACACTGTACAATGGACACTTCTAAGAAGATACTGTAGATATCTTCAGTATTTTAATATTTCAAACACATTTCGAGAAATCAGATTATGATGTTATACTTTATTATTTAGTGACATTCGCCAGATTCCTGATAACCAGGAAGTGTTTGCTCACCCAGTCACAGACCAGAGTATAATCATAGAGATCCTGGAGTATGTGGACAAAGATGACGAAGAAGCAATTAAGTAAGTGTCAGAAGACCTGTAATATAGTGTAAAAAGTAACCAAACAGTATAGTGTCAGTAACCACAATAAAGTACCAGTAACCCAGAAATGAAGTTCCAGTAACTCAGCAATGAAATGTTAGTAACTCAGCAAAAAAGTAAATTTCAGTAACCCAGCAATAAAATGTAAGTAACTTGGCAATAAAGTAAATTTCAGTATGAAAGCATTAAAATTTCAGTATCTAAGTGATAAAGTTTCAGTAACACAGTACTTAATAAAGAGTCAGTAACTCAACAATAAAGAGTCAGTAACTCAACAATAAAGAGTCAGTAACTCAACAATAAAGAGTCAGTAACTCAACAATAAAGTATCAGTAACTCAGCAATAAAGTGTCAGTAACTCAACAATAAAGTAAATTTCAGTAACTCAGCAATAAAATGTCAATAATTCAGCAATAAAGTGTCAGTAACTCAACAATAAAGTTTCAATAACTCAACAATAAAGTGTCAATAACCCAGCAATAAAATATCAGTAACTCAACAATAAAGTGTCAGTTACTCAACAATAAAGTGTCGGTAACTCAACAATAAAAGTCAGTAACTTAACAATAAAGTGTCAGTAATTCAGCAATAAATTGTCAGTAACTCAACAATAAAGTGTCAATAATTCAGCAATAAATTGTCAGTAACTTAACTATAAAATGTTAGTAACTCAGCAATAAAGTAAATGTCAGTAACACAGCGAAAAAGTGTTTGTAACCCAGCAATAAAGTAAATGTCAGTAACTCAGCAATAAAATAATATCAGTAACCCAGCAATAAAATATAAGTAACTCAACAATAAAGTGTCAGTAACTCAACAATAAAGTGTCAGTAACTAAGCAATAAAGTGTCAATAACCCAGCAATAAAGTGTCAGTAACTCAACAATAAAGTGTCAATAACCCAGCAATAAAGTGTCAATACTTCAGCTATAAAGTGTCAGTAACTCAACAATAAAGTTTCAGTAACTCAGCAATAAAGTGTCAATAACTCAGTAAAGTGTCAGTAACTCAACAATAAAATGTCAGTAACTCAACAATAAAGTGTCAGTAACTCACCAATAAAGTGTCAGTAACTCAACAATAAAGTGTCAGTAACTCAACAATAAAGTGTCAGTAACTCAACAATAAAGTGTCAATAACCGAGCAATAAAATATCAGTAACCCAGCAATAAAGTGTCAGTAACTCAGCAATGAATTATCAGTAACTCAACAATAAAGTGTCGGTAACTCAACAATAAAAGTCAGTAACTCAACAATAAAGTGTCAGTAACTCAGCAATAAATTATCAGTAACTCAACAATAAAGTGTCAGTAACTCAACAATAAAGTGTCAATAACTCAGCAATAAATTGTCAGTAACTTAACAATAAAATGTCAGTAACTCAGCATTAAAGTAAATGTCAGTAACACAGTGATAAAATGTTTGTAACCCAGCAATAAAGTAAATATCAGTAACTCAGCAATAAAATAATGTCAGTAACCCAGCAAAAAATATCAGTAACTCATCAATAAAGTGTCAGTAACTCAACAATAAAGTTAATGTCAGTAACCAAGCAATAAAGTGTATTTCAGTAACCCAGCAATAAAATGTCAGTAACTCAACAATAAATTGTCAATAACTCAACAATAAAGTGTCAGTAACTCAGCAATAAATTGTCAGTAACTCAACAATTAAATGTAAGTAACTCAACAATAAAGTGTCAGTAACTCAACAATAAATTGTCAGTATCTCAACAATAAAGTGTCAGTAACTCAACAATAAAGTGTCAGTAACTCAACAGAAAAATATCAGTAACTTAGCAATAAAGTGTCAGTAACTCAACAATAAAGTGTCAGTAACTCAACAATGAAGTGTCAGTAACTAAGCAATAAAGTGTCAATAACTCAGCAATAAAGTGTAAGTAACTCAGCAATAAAATATCAGTAACTCAGTATTTATGTACCAGTATTCCTGCAAAAAATAGTGTCAGTTAACCAGTCACTAAGCAGAATATCTCAATCAACCTTGAGTTTCTGAAATATACAATTATGAGGAGAAAGCTGATGGAATGATGTATGAAATGATGTTGCTTTCAGACAGACATGGTCTTAATCATGTATTATAGCTGAGATATAAAAAATATTAAATTTTCAGATAAAATTGTACATGTTTTTAATAGACCTGTGCACTGAGCTATTTAAAGATTTCTTAATTGGGCCCTTTTTAGTTTGGATTTTGGATGGATCCATGGTGTTTAACTGTACTCCTCAAAGGTAACAATGTGTTATTGTTAGTATGAACTCTCAGGATTTTCATTGTCATGCCTGTTTTACAGGACCCACTTTAGTGACCTGGCTTCTGACAATGACGTGCAGAGTGGAGATGCTGCTATTGTACAGATTGAGGAAATCCCTAACACTGATCTTAAAATGACGCAGTAAGTCACAAACTGCATGTCTATAAAATCAACCTGCGGGTTCTTAGTTTCAGATATCTGGTAAGAAAGGATATAATGATAATTTACATGGAAAGATTGAAATTTTTAATGTTTTTTATTTAGGTGTGACAATGCCTATTATGTCCTAGGACAACAGAATGTCTCCAAATTTAATGAGGCAGCTAAAAACACAGTAGACATGCACATTGGTCTTTTTCGTATCTCTAAATTTACCTCAGATATACTGGTGACCTTCAACAATCCTTCATCTATCAAGTAAGTGAATTATATATATATATATGTTACGATGCTACACAAATACTTTATAGGTTGATGTTCAGATGTAGCTGTAACTTGATGAGAGTGTCTTGTACAAAGATTCTCAATTGACTAAATGAATTGGACCATTTCAGATGAACAGTTTCTTTGAATCTTTAAACATATTTTATTGTAATGCATAAAATAACTAGTTCTAATTGTAACGGGGACCGTTACAGATGTTCCCCAAACGCTTCCCAACTCCCTTTTTGTGCAAATTTAATTTAAAACTTTTTTCAATATGCTTAGTATCGCAGGATTTCATAAAAAGAATTTAAAAGCTACCATGATATCAACTTTTTGTCATTTCACGCATTGTTCGCAAATGCACGTGCATGCACATGCAAGGTGATCATGACATGTGTCTAAACCAATAACATATCTTTATATTCCAGAAATCAATTAAAAGTCATAAAAATATAAATTTTAGCGTTTTTTAAACATATTGTTCATTTTTACGCATTGCGTGTGCGCATGTGCATGCAAGCACGTCCTTTGCATTCAATTTTGATATCAATATCATGTAGGAATCCATAATACTTATTCATATTCTAAACTTCATCCTGTTTTGTTGAGAAACAAGAAAGATATAGGCATGTAAAGTTTCAGCCAATCAGATTGCAGCACACGTGGATTTATGTGCTTTCATGATAATTCTTATATATCATCATTATATGTGACTAAGCTCAAAATTTCAAAGGATTACGACGTAAAACAAGAAAGATTTTGAGACTTTAGTTTCAGCCAATCAGAGCAAAGCGCACGTGCATGCGCGTAAGATCTTGCAATTTTGACCATGTCATCTTGTCCATACTACTACTATATTCATGCATTGTGAGTTTCAAAAAATTCCATCAAGAAAAAGTAAAGTTACGGCTTCATCCATGGTCTTGGTTATTTCACATGTTGCACGTGCGCGCTCTTGGCAACACATGCGCATGTACGTGCTTTCATGAAAATTATTATATACCATGCTGTAGATCTTCATAATGTGTGACTAAGTTCAAAATTTCAAAGTATTGTGACGAAAAACAAGAAAGATATTGAGACTTTAGTTTCAGCCAATCAAAGCAAATCACACGTGCATGCGCGTGAGATCTTGCTATTTTGACTATGTCAACACGTCTATACTACTAATATATACTTATATTATGAGTATCAAAGCATATAATCAAAAAATAAAAAAGTTACGGCTGTTTCTATTATTTTGGTCATTTCACGCATTGCACGTGCGCGCTCTTGCAAGCACGTGCGCGCAAAATGACCTTCGTTCCGCAAATCTACATAACATGCCTACTGATCCTAAAAAGGTTTCACCTAGGTCGGACGTGTAGTTTACAAGATCATTCGCGGAAAAGATTTTCCCAGGAAGAAGAAAAATAATAATAATAATAATAACTAGGGCTAATTGTAACGGGAACCGTTACAGATGTTCCCCAAACGCTCCCCAACTCCCTTTTGGTGCCTTATTCCCTGTAAGCTTCATTAAATAAGACGAACTCTATGCCTTTTAGACTATAACAATGTTTTCCCAGAAGTATATTCAGTATATTCAAATTTATGCATTGCACGCATGCGCATTTGAATGCATGTGCGTAATGACCATATCATCTTGTCGACACTTTATATACTAGAAATTACAGCGTTTTATCCAAAAGAATTAAAAAATACCTTTTAATCTAGTGTATTTGTAATTTTACTCATTTCACGTGCACGCACGTGCATGCATGTGCATGTCGACTGTATCTGCTTGTAGGAGTCTGTTATGTTTGTCTATGTTCTAAATCCCATCCTGTTTGGTTGAAAAACGAGGAAGATATAGCCATTTTAAGTTTAAGCCAATCAGATTGCAGCGCACGTGTATGCGCATGTTTTCACGACAACTGTTATATATCATATTGTAGGACATCCTAATGCATGATTATGTTTAAAATTTTAAAGCATTAATTAAAAAGAGATATTGCGATTTTTGTTTCAGCGAATCACAGCAAAGCACACGTGCATGCACGTGCATGCATGCGCATGATGACCATACCTCCTTGTGGGAGTCCATTATGTTTATCTATGTTCTAAATCCCATACTGTTTCGTTGAAAAACAAGGGAGTTATAGCCATTTAAAGTTTAAGCCAATCAGATTGCAGCACACGTGCATGCGCGTGTTTACATGACAATTGTTATATATCATATTGTAGTACATGCTAAAGTATGCCTATATTTTAAATTTCATAGCATTTCGTCAAAAAACAGAAAAGATATTGAGATTTTTGTTGCAGCCAATCAGAGCGAAGCGCACGTGCATGCGCGTGAGTTCGTGCTAATTTGACAGTGTCACATTATCTACACTATTAATATATCCTTATTAAATGAGTTTTAAAGCATTTCATCAAAAAATGTAAAAGTTATGGCTATATAAAGTATATCCGTCATTTCACTCATTTCACGCGCCCGCACGTGCATGCGTATGCGCGCAAAATAACCTTCGTGTTGCACACCTACACTACACACCTATTAACCCTAAAAAGGTTTTAGCTCAGTTGGGTGAACAGTTTCTGAGAACACTCGCGGACAAAAAAAGTACCGGAGAACAAAGAAGAAAAAAAAGAATAATAACTAGTGCTAATTGTAACGGGAACCGTTACAGATGTTCCCCAAACGCTCCCCAACTCCCTTTCGGTGCCATATCCCCTGTAAGCTTCATTAAATAAGACAAACTCTGTGCATTTTTGACTTTAACAATGTTTTCCCAGAAGGATATCAATTATATTCAATTTTTAGCATTGCACCCAAGCGCATGTGAATGCATGTGCGTTATGACCATATCATCTTGTCTACACTACTTATATATTTCAATATACTATATATTAGAGCATTCAGTCCAAAAGTAATAAAAATCACTCATTCAAGAGTATTTTTAAATATACTCGTTTCAAATGCACGCACGTGCGTGCACGTGCATTATGATAATACCTTCTTGTAGGAGTCCCTTACATCTATCTATGTTCTAAATCCCATCCTGTTTGGTTGAAAAACAAGGTAGTTATAGCCATTTAAAGTTTCAGCCAATCAGATTTCAGCACACGTGCATGCGCGTAATTTCATGATTTTTTTAATATCATTTTGTAGGATATCCTAATGCATGACTATATTTTAAATTTCTAAGAATTTCGTCCAAAAACAAAGGATAAATAGTTATTTAAAGTTTCAGCCAATCAGATTGCAGCACACGTGCATGCGCGTGATTTCATGATTTTTTTCTATATCATTTTGTAGGATATCCTAATGCCTGACTATATTTTAAATTTCAAAGAATTTCGTCAAAAAACAAAGGAAAAATAGCCATTTAAAGTTTCAGCCAATCAGATTGCAGCACACGTGCATGCGCGTGATTTCATGATTTTTTTTCTATATCATTTTGTAGGATATCCTAATGCCTGACTATATTTTAAATTTCAAAGAATTTCGTCAAAAAACAAAGGAGATATTGCCATTTAAAGTTTCAGCCAATCAGCTTGCAGCACGCGCACATGCGCATGCTTTCATGAAAATTCTTATATATCATGTGGTAGATCTTCATAATGTAGGACTATGTTCAAAATTTCAAAGAATTATGACAAGAAACAAGAAAGTTATTGAGACTTTAATTTCAGCCAATCAGAGGCAAGCGCACGTGCATGCGCGTGAGATCTTGTTATTTTGACCATGCTATCTTGTCTATACTACTAATGTATCCTTACATTATGAGTTTCAAAAAAATTCATCATAAAATAGAAAAGTTACGGCAATATCCATTATATTGGTAATTTCACATGTTGCACGTGCGCGCTCTTGCAAGCACGTGCGCGCAACATGACCTTTGTTTGGCAACTCTACATAACATGCCTACTGACCCTAAAAAGGTTTCACCTAAGTCGGATGTGTAGTTTACAAGATCACTCGTGGACAAAATTTTCCCAGGAAGAAGAAAAATAATAATAATAATAATAATAATAATAATAATAATAATAAGAAACAGAGTAAAAACAATATGTTCCCCAACTTCGTTTGGGGAACATAATAAGAACTAGATATGAACCTCGTTGCGAGCAACGAGAGGTCTTCCGTCCGATTCCAGAAAGAAGACGTAAAATCGAGCTGAAAAAGTAAAAATAGATTTGCAAACAAGGAGGATTTAACCCAAGTCGCTAGCATGAAATTCCAACGCACTAAATATTACGCTATCGGGACCTCTACTCTAAATCTACTTGTATATATAAACGAATATGCTTCTCTCTTAAAATTATGAAAGGCAGGTCATTTTTCAAAATTTAGCGCCAAACGCCACGAGTTAATCTTCGCGCTTTTTCTTTGGGATGTTCTATTAAATATGTGTGATAGCTTCAATGAAATTAAAAAAAGAACGTTCTTATAGCCTAAGATTCGAGATTTAGAAAGTAGATATAACACATTTTAAAAATTCCATATTGTATATATGCATGTAACACTTAAGCGGTGAAACGGTTATGAATTTTTTTTCCTTCAATTTCCTGCTTATCCCCAAACTGAACTATCCCGATTAGTTAATTGAAAAAGTTTGAAACGTTTCGCCGAAATACATGGCTCGCCCTTTGATGGTCAAGGAATCAGAAATCATTTATGCTCAATAACTTGAATCAGGTCTTTGAAACAAGAATGCTCAAATAAACTCCATGAAGCGATCTTTAAAAAAAAAAATCATTTCTTATTTTGTCTTATTTATTAGTTTAATATGACACAAGTGTGCATAGGAAAAAACAGTGGTTAAGATTTATACTGACAATATTAATTGATATTCTTTTTGAGAAAGTATTACTTATAAGTTTTTTCGTAATGCACAAAAGATATTAGGTATCGAATTTCATTTGCACATTTTGCACAATCGTCTTTTGTTTACCTACTTTGAAAACCAGCCAAAACCAATTATAGAAGACGTTAGTTTGACACAGAACTGCAACGAAACTACGACGTGACAATCCAAGTATTCCTTTACATTTCATTTAGTCTTATGTTACTTTCGTTCAAGCAAACGCTCGGCTGCCTCCGTAAACCACAATTGCGAAATGTCGGCGTTGAAAGAGACAGCCGCCATTTTGGACCCGCTTCAGATTTTTGAATGCTAATATCTAGAGTTTAGATTTATTAACATTCAAACAAATTAAATAGTAAGCATTATACAGAGGGCTTCTATTACCATACCAAATATAAATGAAAAATACTGAAAAACAAAAAAGTTAGAAAATACGAATTTTTTAAGTTTGCAATTCGTTACGACCGGAAGTACTGACGACGTACGAAAAGGCGATTCTGCAAACCACAAAGTCATGATCTATCATCTCCAATAAGTCTCCAGTTCATATCCTTAGCAATTTTCGAAAAAAAGGGGCGACAAAATCGCATTTTAAAATCAGGAAATTGTCCATAACTTGGCACCAGAAGCGAATTCTCCAAATTTCTCTTCGGATGTAACAACTTCATATAATGACACATGTTTTGTGAAAGATTCGTGAAAAACCGCTGAATAGTTTTCGAGAAATCGCCTGCACAAAATTTTGTCAAAAAAAAGAATAATAAGAATAATAATAAGAAACAGTAGAATCACTATAAGGTCTTCCGTGAAGACGGAAGACCTTAACTAGAGCAAAGCTCGTTGCAAAGCAACGAGTAGGTCTTCCGTCCGGTTTTGACCGGAAGTGCCGGAAATGACGGAACAAAATAAAGCAATGAGCTAAGTAGTCTCCAGTGACTTTATAATTTCAATTTTGCACCAAAACCTTCAAAAAAGCCATTTTTTGCTACTTCCGGTTTGACCGGAAGTGACGACGACGGACGGAAAAATTACTTTTCATGCTCCCAGAGACAAATGTAACCCAAAATCTTGTCGAGAACGGCAAAAAACCGCGTTTTCCGACTACTTCCGGTTTGGCCGGAAGTGACGTCACCGGACGTATTTTGACGACTCCAAAAAATTAAGCTTGAAATTTTGAACAACTTTGCTTCTTTGACGTATTACAAATTCTCAATACTTTTTGAGATATAAAGAAAAAACTTTCGGCCCCTCTCAGCCCCTGATTTAAGGGGCGAGCCCTTTTTCCGAGGTATCAGTTGAAAGATCTTGGAATTCTATACTTTTTTTGTTCTACATATTTTAACAAAATATTTCCAGGTAAAAAGATATCGTAGAAAAAGTGTCAAAAATTTTGCAATTCGTGATAGGACTTTTTTCAGCCCATAGCGAGCGCCGACGTGCGGCACTTCCGGAGAAAGAGAGTGGTGTGTGACAAAAGAGCACACGTTGCTCTATCATCGCTGAAAATCTCATGTTTCTGTCTTAAGGCATTTTCGAGAAAAATGATGGACAATGAGACCCCCTGAAAATCACTAAATCGCGGAAATCTCAAAACCGGAAGTGACGTCATCAAAACAAAAAATTATATATCAGGTTTGTTTGATGTTCTATCAGTCCTGAAAGTTTCATGAAAATCTATCCAGCCGTTTTCGAGAAATTGCGTGCACAAAATCGGTAAGAAAAAAAAACAATAATAATAATAATAACTAGAGCCGTTTTTCGGGAAAATTGTGGACAAAATGACCCTTAAAAATCAGAAAATCGACGATATCTCTAGACCGGAAGTGACGTCATCGAAACGGAAAAAAACGCATAAGGTTCAAGTGATGTTCCATACGTCCTGAAAGTTTCATAAGATTTTGTTGAGCCGTTTTCGAGAAATCGCGTGCACAAAATCGGTAAGAAAAAAAATAATAATAATAAAAGTGAAAAAGAAACCGAAGAAAAACAATAAGGTCTTCCGCTGAAGACGGAAGACCTTAATAAAAATAGTGGAAAAGAAACCTAAGAATAACAAGAAGGTCTTCCGCTGAAGACGGAAGACCTTAATAACTAGAAAGTCTGCTATTGCAAGCAATAGCATATGTCGCCCCGTATTAGACAAGACTTTAATTTTTATCATCATTAAAACAAAAGTCCATAAGCTAAGTTTGAACAACCATTGAGTTATATCAGTCCTTTCCATTGGAAACGGAAGACCTTAATTCGGTACATCCCACTCATTATTTTTAGAATCGGTAGGAGAAGAAAGTAGTGCAGGAAAATTACAAGTTCCTCAATTTGCAGACTTGCATAAAAGAAATCTGGCAGATGTACTGAACTGAGCCTCATACTTGTTAATTGGCAGTATCTTTCCTATGATAAAAGCTTGGGAAATGTAATTTATGAAGAAGATCAGCCGAATTATTTTGTGTATTGTAACGCCAGTGAGAACTCTGAAATTTCCCTCTTTCACTTTCATTTTAGAGGTTCTACCGAAACACGAATCTGACATGCCACCATCAATTCGAGCATTTCTGCATTGCAGAGAGCTGATGTGTGTTATGAGATGATAAATCATGTGTGAACTTTCTCAATTTAGCGGAATCATGAACATTTTCGGCGAGATGAATGTTTTGTATACAGTGGTGATCAAGGCTTTGCGAACCATCAGGAGCGGATCAAAGAATTTATGAATGAATAAAAACTATGGAAATGACGTACCAATTTTTTTAATTTATACTTGCACTATCTAATGAAATGAATAATATACAAGTGATAGATATACAAGAAAACGCGAAATGATAATAAATGCAGCTGACAATCGTTATTTTTTTTTATATAGATAAAATAAAATATTTATAAATTCAAGAGACAAAACAGAAGGAGAATGAATGATGGCAAAATATCACATGACGGGAACTGAATTTTATGAATGAAGATTTTAAAAAGTTACTTGTAAGTTGTATATGTTATATCTGTGTATTCTACTTGGCTGTGTGCTTCAAAAAAAAGGGGGGGGGGTCGTCTTGAACATAGTAAATAGCCATAACGTTTGAACGGTAAGTACTAGGGCTTTCGTATTTCAAATATGTAATCCTTGTGAAAAGAACTTTTATTGGATACGACGAACTTTGACCCTTTGACCTAGACCTTGGAGAACACATGTGTACATCTGAATCTTTTTTTCTGTTTCGTTTCTATGGCAACCGTGAGCGACTCATTACAATTATTTTGAAAGTAGAAATCACTTTGACACATTGCAAGGAATAAACATTGAAAGTTTCAAAACGATTGCCTGAGTAGTTATTGAGAAAATCGAAATTAAAGAATTTTAACTTTGACCTGGTTTCCATGGCAATAATCGATTATATGAAAATTTTAAATACGAGTTGCAGAACTACAGATACTAATCATTAAAATAAGAAAAGTTTCATGACGAACGTTTAAGGGACCAGAGAGAACACTCTCGGACAAAATTTGTCGCTTTTTACAGGTTTCCATGGCAACGGTAGACATATTGGAACTGAACGACCTCACTGCACAACTACAACCAGTGATCGTCCTTTAAGGAAAGTTTCAGGAAGATTGTCCCAGCCATCTCCGAGAAACAGCCTGGATAAAAAAAACATGCGTACAATATCAATATGTCGTCCCCGACTTCGTTCGGGGCGACATAATAATAATAATAAGAAAACGAGTAAAAACAATATGTTCCCAAACTCCGTTTGGGGAACATAATAAGAAACAGAGTAAAAACAATATGTTCCCCAACTTCGTTTGGGGAACATAATAAGAAACAGAGTAAAAACAATATGTTCCCCAACTTCGTTTGGGGAACATAATAAGTTACCTTTGCTAAAATATTTAAAACATCAATGACATGTTACAGTGATGAAGTCCAAGTTAATTGATACTTATTGTATTTTCGAAATATAAATTAGTTCAAAATGTCTTTTTTTTGATTCCCTTTATTTTGTACACCATTTTGATTTCCCATTTGAAGTCTTTGTTGATTGGCCTACTGTATACAGGGTTATTTTCGTCCCGTTAAATTTTCGCCCTTTCACACTTGCAAACAATTTTGCCCAGTTTTAAATTCGCCCATTCATAATTTTATTACAGAAATTATATGTAATACAATGTATTTCATTTCGCCCCGTTTAAAATTCGCCCAAATGAGGATAGGGCGAAAGGGGCGAAAATAAAACGGGAGCGAAAATTTCCCTGTATACAGTATTTTGAAACAGATTCCATTGCTTTTATAATTTGATTTCATCAAATTATTTTGTACACACCCCTATTTTGTTGCCCTTCAGCCCCCAGAGTAGCAGTCATCACCCTGTCCCTGTCAGCACTACCCCCTGGACCCCAGAGGACTTCCGGAATCTTCTGACGTCACTCTGTGTAGTGGATGAAGGAATATTTGGACAGTAGCAGGCTCTTTATCAGCAGTATTGGATTCTGTTCCAAATGTGTTTCAGAAAGATGGTTTCCATTAGGAATTTACATGGATTTCTTTACACAAAAGTTGTCTACTGCTTTATATGGTCCTTGGTGGAATGGAAAATGTGCATTTTACAATAATTTTGCTTCAACATCCCCAAAATGCAATCTGTACTTTAGAGCAAACATCCAGTGAAGGAGGCAATGCCAGAGCTGTAATACATGGGATGTTAGTACCCAGTGCAGATGATGCTGATAAAACATTTCGTTTTTTATGTCAGTATGAAAGGTCATCTTTACTACACACATTTTCTGTGTTATTAATTATGTTTACATTAAGATAAACATGCCTATGTGGGTGTCCTTTTGATTTGAGTGGTATAGAGACTGGTTTACTAATTGTTGGTTACCTATGTAATGTCACATATCTTCTCATTTACTGTATTATATGTTAAGAAGGCTGGGGGTAATGAATTAACCACCAGATATAACTTAATTTTTTAGATATGATATCTTAAGCTGTCAACTATCATTTGGCAAAGAAAAATTTCATACATTTTAGTTTTAAAATTTGATCATTTTTGTATATCTTTATATGGAGCTCTTCTTCTAAAGGAGGTGAAAATGATCTAAAAATGGCCACAACAACCCCCTTTAAAATGTAAAAGTGTTTTTGCATTTGCTGTGAATACAGTGCAAGAAATTAAGCTTGTTGAGTCTGTTAAATATTTTCTCCGAACCTTTTTAAAGAATGTATTCAAAATATAAAATGCATACACAGGGTTTCTGAATATCTTTTGCTACAATTTCATTTAATTGTACAATACCGTTTGAGAGATACCTATAAATAAAAGGAAAATGATATTGCACTTAGTATAAAACTGTGATGTGTGTAGTCTGTATGGACGTAAAATTCATTGAAGTCACAACACACCAAATCATTCACTCCAATGAAATACATAAAGCATGTCCTCTGTCTCAGATTGTAAATGGTCAAGGATTAAAAAACAGTTTTCTTGAAAATGAACTGGCATATTCCACTATCTCTGGCTCACTGACCGAATTCAGAAGATTTATCTGTAAATCAAAACATGGTAAACATTTTAGAGGTACACATGTATAGTGAATGGTACATTATAAGTACAATAAGACAATAAGAGCAAAGTCAAAAGAATCTTTGTGATCCTTGATTTTTCTAGGATACCTTTTTAATAATTTCTTCGAAGTCTTCTTTGAATGCTAAGTTGCGCATGAGATATACAAAAGACTGTATAAATCTGGAGCCAAACACGCCATGATAATCCACTGCCACTGAAAAATTGATGGTTTTGAAATTATGAATTCCATTAAAATTCGTTTTGTTCAAATTAATATGAAGATTAACGTGACTACACCGTATCTACCATCTTGCGTTGCCCTAACAACGAACATGTCGGCCCTCATGTTCACAGCTTGGTCAGACGTCGTTGAAGAAGATACCATAGATGTCAGGTTTTCGGTAGCCGTTTTTATTTCATCCACTGATTTGGATTTTGCTGAAAAGAAAAGACCTATTAAGTTGTATTTCATTGAAGATAAATGCATCAGACACGTAACAATGATAGCTACGTCTCTGCGTGCATATAGTATACATGTATATAGTTAGTTCTTAGTTAATGTTGGATGTACGAACCATCATCACATGCTTGGAAAATAAATATCTTCGGAATCCCTCTTAGACTGCTGCAATGTTCATCGTCAAACATTGAAATGATGGTGTCTATACATATCTTATAACCATTCACACCATAGATGTGGTCTCCGTCACCACGTGACATAACGACCATTACGTAACACTCAACTGAGGCGTGGTCACATGTTCGCTCCTTCTCCAGTACGGCAGAAAGTTCCTACCGAGAGATATCAAATTTTGAATTCCAAGCAGACATTTTACTTTAAAAAATTGTCACGAGAAAAAAAAACTGGATGTATCCGTTGAGGTATATTCATATTTGGGACACAAAAAGGCTAGTACATGATTGATAAAAATAATAAAGCACCTCTAATGTTAGATTGCTGTGTTGTTTTGTTCGGAAATGAAGTTGTTTGAAGAGCAAATCCAAACTAGTGGCATCTTGTTGGGATCTCCCCATTCTCTCTACGTCCACTTCCTGTCTGCCAAATTTGAAGTTGTTGATGATGACTAATCTTCCCCGAGGTTTCTTCACCATAGGATAGACCTCCGACTTAGGGGACTGTCAAAAGAATACGTGTTAATATGGACGGATTTTATCTACAGTTATCAAAGTGGAAAAAGGGTAGAAGAAATGGAATATACATACCACATTAAGGCTAGAAAGAGCTGATGAACTTCGAGATCTGTGGACTTTGAAATTTAATGACTGGGCATGCTCCGTTTCTGAAGGCCATTCTGACACAATAAGAACAAATTCTAAAATCTCGGATACCATATATGAATTCATTAAGGTAAGCTAGTGATAAAGTTCACAAGGGAAACGTTGAGCTATTACTATTCACATTTCCCTTTCAAATGTAGAACACAATTTAGATCATTCTATGAAAAAAGCTCCGAAGAGGCATTTGTCGACAGGAATAACTTCATGAAAGTACAAGTTCAGAATTCCTGTAAGCATGGCTAGGATAAATGTGCCTAAGAGACTTATTCTTACTCTCTGGTAAGATGAACTCTTCGTCTACAATGGATAAGTTCTGGAAATCTTTTTCCTCCAGGGGTAGCTCACACGTAAAGGACTGTTCCTGAAACTCGCTGATCGATTCCACGGGTTCTCGCCTAACTTCTGCTGACATACTCCGCATCAGCGGGGGTTTCACAATTTCTCTGTTTGGTTCCACTGTCGCCGACGCACTCTTTATGAAAGGAAACCTTTCAGACTTCCTGTTTTCAAATAAATCTTTCTTGCCCCCTGGACTACAAAATTCAATCATGTAAGTTGATTATTTTTTCAGGAATCTTTTTATTGTTAATTGAAAAGTACTAAGTAATTGACTCTTTGCAGTTTAAAAGTCTTCAATTGCATATTTGAAAGTTAAATTAATTTAAATCAAAAGAAAAATATTGATTTGTTTGCGACTTGAAGGTAAACTATCTGTGCACAATCTTCCAATTTTTGTTTTATAAAAGTTTATAAAAAAAAAATGATTTGCATGAAGCAAGGCTATTTACGTACTAGAGAATGTCTGAGAGGTTGTGCTGAAAAGTCTCCTCCAGAACGTCAAAGAAAGCCCCGTATGCTCTTTTGCCTCGCTTTGGAATGATAGTAGTATAAGGCGCCTAGATGGCTGGGTCAACTGAGTGCACTTTTGGGGCTGAGGGGGATAGCTGGGTCAAGGGAGTGCAGCCCCTGGGGGGATAGCTGGGTCAAGGGAGTGCAGCCCCTGGAGGGGATAGGTGGGTCAAGGGAGTGCAGCCCCTGGAGGGGATAGGTGGGTCAAGAGAGTGCAGCCCCTGTGGGGGATAGCTGGGTCAATTCAGTACATATAGCCCCTAAATATAGGGGTGTTTACACTGTGTTTACATTATACTATATACGCTGCTACTACGATTCATAACGCTGCTACTACGATTTTGGCAACGATTCAAGTTTGTTTAGGGCCGTGTGCAAAAAAAAAATGTGCTTACCTATGCATTGTGACGTCATACACTTGTAAAATTAAAGTTTCATTTTCACTTTTGTTTCTCAGAAGTGAACTTACATTTTCAGAAAATGTAGGACTATCTTTTGTTTTTTCTCTCTTTTACTATGATGATTTTCCTGCTGTGAAGCTTTTCTTGTTTAAAGCTCAATTTCTCTATGACCACTGAAGTAAACATCCTGATCAGTGATGCATTCTTGCCATGTGAATGTTGAGACCGCGTTCATTTTTGAAATCTCCTTTCTGACAGACATATTCCACAGGTAAGTTTGTCTTTTTTTGTTTACATTTCCTATGAAGATCATCTTTGCATTTAATCATAATTATCATATGTAAAGTTCTGTTTTGAATGTAAATACTGTATTTATCCTCATTTCATGTGATTTACAGTTGTATAACCTGCATGTAACTCAGAGTGCATTTAATATTTCTATGA
>NW_026927554.1:0-30759 GCF_032062105.1 Saccostrea cuccullata | reverse complement strand
AGTCAGGGGGCAACCTGAAAAAAAAATTCTTTACTTACCTGCCTGAAAAATTAACAGGCAAAAAAAAAAAACGAAAATTAAAAGTTGTCCAAATTCGAAATTCCTATTTCGGGGGGGGGGGGGGGGGGTTATTTTAGTTTAAAAACTAAACAGGGGGGAAATGGGGGGGGGGGGGGGCAACCTTCCTTTTCCTTTAGTAAAGGTAATCTTTGGGGAAAATGTGGGAGGGCCAGCCCCCCCCCCCTCCCGAATACTACGTCCCTGCAAAGAGACTTGCAGTGTGAACACTTTAATGTACGGACAATATATCGGTATTAGGGTTTTAAAAACTAGTGAATCTTCGGACTAGTGGGCCTTCTGACTAATGAACCTTCGGACTAGTGGGCCTTCGGACTAATGAACCTTCGGACTAGTGGGTCTTCGGACTAATGAACCTTCGGACTAGTGGGCCTTCGGACTAGTGAACCTTCGGACTAGTGGACCGTGACCTAATACCCAGAGTTAGACCAGAGTAAGAAAAGGAAAATGTATTTTAACCTTATGACCAGTCATGCACCCCACCCTACAGGATCCACTGACCCTGGGGCTACATATTTCAAAATTTTGGAAATTTTATCATAAATTCTATTTCATCCTAAATGGTTGATTAATACCACAGTCGTGAGAGCAGATTTCAAAGCATTTATTTATCTTTAGACTATGTACTGTTAACCCCCCCCCCCCTCCCGATACCTCTGACCCAGAGAACATGAAATTAATCATTTTGGTAGATGCGCCTTTCTTCGTCATAAATATATGTACTAAGATCATTGGCATAATACGTAGGAGCAATGGTAAAGATTTTTAAAGAATTCATGCATTTCACTACATAAAATCATTAGAGCCCCAGCTTAACACCAGAACCTCTCACCTAGGGGCCATGAAATTCACAGTTTTGGAAGAGGCATCCTTCCTCATCATAACTTTGTACATGTACATAGTTCATTGGTTGAATAACCAGGAGTAAAAAAGAAGAGTTTTGAAGAAACAATGTATTTTCACTATATAATTAATAAAGTCTTGCCCTAACATCAAAACCCCCAACCCAGGGGCCACAAAATTCACAATTTTGGAAGAAACACTCTTTCTCATCATAACTATATACTTTGTTTGTTTAATACCCAGGAGCAAAGAAGAAGATTTTTAAAGAATTAATGCATTTTCACTATATAATCAATAGAGCCCCGCCCGAAACACAGAACCCCTGACCCTACGGCCATAAAATTCATAATTTTGGAGGATGCATTCTTGTGAATCAAAACTATGTACTTAGTTAGCTTGTTTAATACCGAGGAGCAGAGAAAGAAGAAGAAAGTCAAAGAATTATTTTTTTTTTACTATACTATTTTACTATCACTAGAGCCCCGCCCTAACACAAGAACCCCTGACCCAGGGGCCATGAAATTCACAATTTTTGAAGAGGCACTCTTGGTCATCATAACTTAGTTAGTTTATTTAATACCCAGGAGCATGGAAGAAGCTTTTCAAAAAAATAATGCACTTTTACGATATGATCTAAATAGCCCGCCCTAACACCAGAACCAGACCTGCCTACCCTTCCGCTTTTGGCGTAATTCTTCCGCTTTTTACCGCAAAATTACGCTATTACGCCACTTATATTAATTTTACGCTTTCGATATTTTGGTTTAAAATCCATCATGAACGTCTAATTTTAGAGTTAAAGTACGACCTGCTGAAATGAAATGAGAAATTATAATATAAGTAATTAATAAGGGACCGGTTCGATAACGTACATAATATACCTAGTTGTTACATGTGTACATGTAAACCGGTATAGCGAACGAGAAGGCACTACGTACGTTTACTATTAAATGATATGTGCAATAAGTACAGCTATTTCTATGCTCAATTAATTTACTTTTAATTAACATTGCTTTGAATAAGATAGAGAAGCGTGAGTGTTAAAAAGATAAAATAGAATGTAATAAAATACGATATGTGTAAACATGCAAACGCAAGCCTTCAATTAACCTAAGTGATTTGATACGTTTGACCAAATACCCGGTACTTCATTATAGGGGTACGGTTGAACTGAGTTTGATATAGGATACTGGTATTTTACAACACTTTTTGCCATTAAATGACTAGAAAAAAGAAAAGTTTCTGCCAGTTTGTTTAGTAATGTACAATTTCTGTTGTTTTGAAAGAAAATAAACCATTATAGTAAACACCAAGTAGGAAAAACATGATTGATTACGCTTTCACCTCTGAAATTCCACCAAAAAATGTACTAAAATTACACCGTTGCAATGAAAAGGGTAGGCAGGTCTGCAGAACCCCTGACCCAGGGGCTATGAAATTCACAATTTTTGAAGAGGCACCCTTGGTCATCATAACTGTTCTTACATGTAGTTACTTAATTTAATACCCACGAGCAGAGAAGAAGATTTTAAAAGAAATAATGCACATTTACTATATGATCTATATAGCCCCGCCCTAAAACCAGAACCCCTGATCCTGAGGCCATGAATTTCAAAAATTTGGTTGAGGACTCAATGCTGATTACAATCATGTCAACAGTTTGACTGCTTAATGTCCAGGAGTAAAGAAGAAGATTTTTAAAGATTGCATTAATTTTAGTGGTTTTGGTCCCACCCCTCAGGCCCCAAGGGCAGGGGCCATGAAATTCACAATTTTTTGTTCCCCTTCACCCATTGATGCTGTATATCAAATTATGTTGTAATTGGTTCAGTAGTTGCAGAGAAGAAGTTAAAAATGTTCAAAAGTTTACGAACGACGGACGACGACGGACGAAAACGAATAGCAATAGGTCACCTGGCCTAAAAAGTGACTTGTCCATGAACACAGCACTTGTAAATGTTGTAGTATTGTATTATATTATTTTGTGAAGTTTCTTTTCAACAAGAGGCCCATGGGCCACATCGCTCACCTGAACACTGTGGCTAGGAAAAAGTAGAAATTGGTTTATTATTGAAAAGTTTAAATCCAAAAGTAGTCCCATGTCCATGATGATTTTGCTATTCTTGAGAAGATGATTTTTAAAGAATTTTCCTATGTCTAGGTAAAACTTTGGTTGGCCATTGTGGCCCCGCCCTACCCCCAGGGGCCATGATTTGAACAAACTTAAATCTACACTACCTGACAATTATTCCATATAAATATGATCAATTATGGCTTTGCTATTCTTGAGAAGAAGATATTCAAAGAATCTTCCTATATATTTCTATGTTAAACTTTGGTCAGCCATTGTGGCCCCGCCCTACCCCCGGGGGTCATAATTTGAACAAACTTGAATCTACACTACCTGACGATGCTTCCATTTAAATATGATCAATTATGGCTTTGGTATTCTTGAGAAGAAGATATTTAAAGAATTTTCCTATATATTTTAATGTATAACTTTGGTCGGCCATTGTAGCCCCGTCCTACCCCTGGGGGTCATGATTTGAACAAACTTGAATCTACACTACCTGAGGATGTTTCCCCGTAAGTTTCATCTTTCCTGGCACAGTGGTTCTTTAAAAGAAGATTTTTAAAACATACCACCAAATTTTCATTAATTCCCAATTATCTCCCCTTGAATGAGGGCGTGGCCCTTCATTTGAACAAACTTGAATCCCCTTCACCCAAGGATACTTTGTGGCAAGTTTGGTTGAAATTGGCCCAGTGGTTCTTGAGAAGAAGTCGAAAATGTGAAAAGTTTACAGACAGACAGACAGACAGACGGACGACGGACAAAATATGATCAGAAAAGCTCACTTGAGCCTTCGGCTTCAGATTATGTGACATCGATTAAGCAGGCTCTCCATGAACGGAGAAGTGTTGAATGTCCTTCTTACAGATAGGCTGCTTATGATATTGCAGTGCTAAATCAAGATGTACCACTACCGCTTACTCAAACCTTTTGATACGCTTCAAGATTTATTCAAACTTAATATTTCAAGTACATCGGACTATGATTTAAAAACTAAAGACAGAACAATCTTTTTTTTTTTATTTTATAAAAAATATATTATGTTCCGTAAAATGTATATTCTTCATACATATAATTATCTTGGATTTTAGAACTGACATTATAATTTATCAGGATGTATTATTTTGTACCATGACTAGAAATTTCACGTTGCATATTTGAACCTGCAATAATGTTCTGAGGGAAATGCTTCTTGTATCTTTGTAACTACAAATGCAGGCAAATCTTTTCTGTTTTTTTCCCCAAGGAAATGCCAGATCCATCTAACCAATCTTCTGTATGCAAGATACCTGTAGATTTTGAAGTAAGAAAAAAATCACTATTTATAAGAAATACTTGTTGATTACAGAAACAGTGCTTAAATGGAAAAAAACTGATATTTCATTGTCATAATTTCTTTTGTGTTTCATGAAGTTAAAATAAATACAACTTACTCATGAGGAGGTTGGTTATCATGTAAAGGTCCCACATTCTGAAGATATTCGTACATTGAAATGTACAAAACGTCTCTTTAGGCAATTGGCAGTAAATCTAGGACTCTCCGTTATACATTGGTGGTCCCCTGTCTCTGTTTCAGCCTGGACTGCTCCTATTTCTGTACAGTAAATGCATTCACCTACTTTTGGCATAGAGATGCAAAATCCACACTTGCACCTATGATACACAAAAAATAATGTACTTTATTCAGTGCATGGATATTCTATCAATAATTTTGCAGAATAAAATTACATTCTTCACTTTAAACAAAGTTATTTTGTATATATGTAATGAAAAATGCTGATAAAGATTAAGGACAATGATCAATCTAAAGAAATTGACAAACAAAATATCTTAATAAAGTGCCCCGCCACAGCATGAGATACGCCCGTCAAATATTGTTCAATAATCATACATTGGTTAGGATGCAAGAAAATCAGGTAGCCTTGATTAACAGATTGACACAGATTTCAATGATCTAATTTCAATTTCTTATCATGTTTAAAATATTGTACATATATACATCTCTAAGAGACTTACAGTGTAGGGATTAATTATAACAAATAATACATCATATAATTCTAAACTGGCTGTGTTAGAACTTAACAAATATCCATCTGCAGCTTTAAATTGTTAATTGCATAATTTTCTGGAATAATGGAAATGCTACAGTCTAACAAAAAAATCAAAAATACATTATTCTTTAGACTATAAAATTCTAAGTGAGACATGACTGCAATTTGTTGCAAATATATAAAAATTGAAATGTAATTTTTTTTCAATGAACACATGTATAATTAGTTTTAATCATATTATACAATACTAATTTAGTTTTAATCATACACAAGAACATCAGTTGAAAGATCTTTATCTGGACTAGCCATCAAGAACTCATCATACACTAGAACATCAGTTGAAAGATCTTTATCTGGACTAGCCATCAAGAACTCTTAATTACCACAAGCATCTTTTTGCCCAACTCCCAAGAGATAAATTAAGATAACAGCTGCATCAGATCTACAGATGCTCTTAGCTCCTGACAATAGACTCATTAATTTCTCTCTAATTTGACATTGCAAATTTCTGCTATCAAAATTCTTCTTGACCAGTGCTTGATAATTATGCCCATGGGACAAACTGAATTCCTCTCAAAGCATAAACATTTGTTACAGATTGCTGTAAAGTATATAATGAAAAAATAAGTTTTTACTTAATTTAACGTTTTTTAATAAGGATATAACTATATTTTTACATTGTTTAGGATTATGAAATTTAGAATTTAAAAGACATAGTTTTTTTTTTAAATTCACTTTAATTAAAGGTCACAGTGACCTTGAAATAGGCCGTGACACACCTTCTACTTTAGATGTATACTTTTGCCAAGTTTGAAAGCTCTAGGTCTAATAGTTTTCTAGTTATGAGCCAGACAGGATTTTTCCATATTTTGCTATAGCATCTTTGTTGCAAATATATAAAAATTGAAATATAATTTTTTTTTTCAATAAACACATATATAATTAGTTTTAATCATATTATTCAATACTAATTTAGTTTTAATCATACTCTAAAACGTCAATTTGTTTTAATTACATTACATCAATTGAAAGATCTTTATCTGGACTAGCCATCAAGAACTCTTAATTAGCACAAGGATCTTTAAGGCCATTTCTTTTTGCCCAACTCCTAAGAGATAAATTAAGATAACATCTGCATCAAATCTAGAGATGCTCTTAGCTCCTGACAATAAACTCATTAATTTCTCTCTAATTTGACATGCAAATTTCTGCTATCAAACTTCTTCTTGACCAGTGCTTGATAATTAAGCCCATGGGACAAACTGAATTCCTCTCAAAGCATAAACATTTGTTACAGATTGCTGTAAAGTATATAATGAAAAAATAAGTTTTTACTTAATTTAACGTTTTTTAATAAGCATACAACTATATTTTTACATTGTTTAGGATTATGAAATTTAGAATTTAAAAGACTTAGTTTTTTAAGAAAATTCACTTTAATTAAAGGTCACAGTGACCTTGAAATAGGCCGTGACACACCTTCTACTTTAGAGTATACGTTTGCCAAGTTTGAAAGCTCTAGGTCTAATAGTTTTCTAGTTATGAGCCGGACAGGATTTTTCCATATTTGGCTAAAGCATCTTTATTAAAGGTCAGAGTGACCTACTTTTTGTGCGCGACACACCGTCTACCCAAGAAGTATAAGTTGACAAAGTATTATAATCCTAGGCCTAATAGTATTCAAGTTATGAGACGGACAGACGGACGGACGGACGGACGGACATGAAGCCTGTAACATAATACGTCCCGTCTTAAGACGGGCGTATAAAAACGATTAATTTGATAAAAAAAATAATTGAATTGTGAAATTGATAATAAGATTTAATATTTTTGAAAACAAATATATAAAAATATAAGAAAAACTTACCAATCAGTGTTTACTAATCTATTGGGAAATTCTTCAATATCAGAATTATCTTCTTCTGAACCTGCTATGCCTGCTGTCATTTGTATCAGCCAAAGGTTCAAATTGATAAGTTCTTAATCAATTGACTGAGAAAAATCTACTTTTGGAATATCTCCTTCCAAGGTCTCGATAAATTTTTTATATGTTTATATTGTTTTTCGAGTGTAAGAAAGACATATAAACACTGAATAATTGTAATGCATGATAACAGAGGAGAACATGTGGAGAGAACTTGTGACGTCACAGCCTGCAGCTCATTATCTCTGACTACTGAAAGCAGCAGGCAGCTTTTACTGCTGTCTTATCAGTGTATGTGGTGAGAGTAGTCAGGAAAGCACTGATTACAGACATCTACTGGGATCATTAGAGATATATTTAGCACTTAAAATATACATAAATATTGTGTCAGAAATCCTTTAAATCCAAGCACCGAATACATTCTTTTGTCTGCTTTTTTTTAAAAACCATTCATGTATACTTTTATTGTTTGAAATAAGTGTAACATTTTAGCGAACAAATTACTTTCACGTCTTTATCTCTTTTATTAATAGGCTTTTGCTTCAGAGGATGGATTCTCCTGTTCATTTCTTTCACTTGTGGGACTTAACTGTATGCGTGATTAAAATCAATGGATCCGCCACTTTGTGGAACTTATTAGTTGAAGACAGACGCGTGCAAGAACCAGAATGTGATTTGTAACGGAGCAGAGCTAGAATCAAGACAAGATGATTAAACTCTCTACCAAATTTTATTAAGTTACATAGAGTCATCAAAACAACAGTGATCGTATAGTTTTTAAATAAAGTTCGTAGAATAAAAATTAGTCTTTTCGAAGTTAACAGTTCGGAATTAAAATTAAAGTCTTCTCAAAGTAAAAAAGTTCGGAATTTCCGTAAACCTATCCCAAGTGTCTAGTCCAGTTCAGGGGAGGAATTACTAGGTCCAGTGACTCTCTTGGTATCTCAGTAGCCGTCTCTCTGGGCTCTCCTGGTTCCTCCTTTTTATACCGGAGTTGTTTGTCCACTGTTTGGAGTTGTTTGTCCATTGTTTTGGTCTTTTATCTTCTAGTAATTGGAAATACTCATCAACGGGAATATGTTTATTTGGATCCTTCTTGTTTTGTTGGTGAAGATAGAAAGTGTTTAGATTCCTCCAAGAATTATGTAAGAAAGTTAATTTGCAATAGTCCTTGATTTGACTTATTAAACTATTATCTGACATTTTTACTTTACTATGTAAAGTACTACTATTTATAATGAGGAATCTACAGATTCTTTAGACAAGCTTAGGGATTATTATGCCCTATATAAACACTCGCTTATCTTATTTAATTAAAGCACTAATACTCGGCTGTGGTTATCAAAGTAATTAAACACGGCTGTTGATATCAATTGTGTTACAGATTACTCTGAGCTTTTTCACTAGGGATATAAATTTTGTCAAGCATTGAATTTTGAAATTCGGTGATTGTATCCGAATTTGTGTTTCTCTTAAAAATACAGTTTAAAATAAATTCTCTCTGAATCATACTACTGGATTACAACTTATATATTTCACAACTTGAATAAAAACTTGTATTAGAATTTGAAATATATTTGTATATAAAAGCAAAATGCAATACGAGTTCAACGTGATCTCTACCAAATATCAACGTTTGTAAAACCGAAAAAAATTCAACCAAATGTCAACCTTATTTCTAACAAATGTTCACCCTTTCAACGTTGCGTCAACTTTCATTTGCAACCAAAAATCAACCATTAATCAACCAAAAATATAACCCAATATTAACTTTTATTCAACGTTGAAAATTGATGTTAAAACAATGTTGATTCTTAACGTTGCCTCAACTTTCATATCCAACCAAAATATTACGTTGAAGTGCAACGTTGATTCAACGTTAAATCAACGTTGAAATGCCTGCTAGGTAAATTAAATACTTTTTAAAAAGAAGAAACATGAAAAAAAAAATAAACCACGTGAACTGAAAGAAGTCAGCGAATGTTCTTAAAATTTTACCTATAATGACGGTAAAGCAGTTTAACTTACAATAATACTCCGCCCAGCAAAAATTCGGCATGAACTATCAAGCCATGCAGCAATTTTGTTGTAAATTTCATCAAAACACTGGAACGGACAGACTTTTCCCACACACCTACCAGCAACGGTTGACAATCCTGTCGAGACGGCGAAAGCGCCGATACGACCTATAAAGTTCCGCTACAGTTGTAAAATTTTCAGGACTTATTATAATTCCTTTGAATGTTCCACGTTCAGTGTCCATGCACACCAATTTTCCTCTAGAACTTTTCCCTCCTGGGAAAAATTATTCCTCAAGAGTTGTTTTAGTTTATTCTGCAGTACATTGAAATATTCCTCATCTACTTCAGTACCGCCTGACTCAAGAACGAATTAAAAGTTGTACAGATCAAAGGAGAAATTGACTTTTGCTGTAAAAATTTAAAAAGATACACATATACTTTTAAACATACATATAACCAATGTTTTGTGGTGCAAATTCCCCCAAGTCACTATCAGGTGAAGCATCACCCCCTGTCTCTGTTTCCTGCATGGTATGGTGGGGGATGATAATTCATTTGAGAGCCAGACCTGGGAGATTGGCGAGGCTTTTTGCGCCCTCTGTCCCTAGATGGCGATACCATCTCCCCTCTTACCGTATATACTCGCCTATAAGTCGGTTGTATTTTTTAAAGTTATTTTAGTGGGATTTGCTATTGACCCGCTTATAAGTCGGTTCATTTGCTGCCAAAATTGAATGCAAATTTCAAATAAATCAACTGTTGATTTAACCTGGTCTCATTTAATATTTTTTGAAGTGTCACTAATATCAAATCTTAAATTATTTTTAAAAAGGAAATGCTCACTTAAATTACAAATAAAATCTGCAAAATATGTAAAATCTTGTACTTTATATGTAAACTCTAAGAATACATAAGTTATCATATATTATATCTATACATTTTCTTCCATAATCGTAGGAAGTGCAAATAAAATTCTAAATTTCAGCCTCCAGAAAAATATCTCTTTATGACTCGCCTATAAGTCAGACATAGAGTTTTTGACCAATATGTAAATCTCTTTTCCTTTTAGGTGGCATGGATTTTCCAGTGACCTTGAAGTTCCCCAAATGACCTTGGGTCAAGGTCATGACCTTGGGTCAAGGTCATGACACATCCTTAGGTCATGGGCAATCTCTGTGTGGAGTAGAAGATTCTTATGTCCCTCTGTAAGAAAGATATTGACCAGACACGTTTGCACAGACAGACGGACAAGGTGATTCCTATATACCCCCCAAACTTTGTTTGCGGGGGGTATAAAAAATTAATATAATGTAGGAAATCCTAGTATACAATGTATTTGATTTATTCCATTGAGTTCATGTAAGTTCAACTAATTATTCTAATTAATTTAAAACAATAATGCAATTTTGTAATCTTGCATAAATTTATGCTGAGCTGTATATTTTGTTCGGAAAATCAACTAAGGAAAAATTGCATAGACTACAATTGGGATGGATCGATTATAACTTCAGCGACAAAAGATACAAACAAGTAAAAAACACTATTAAAAACCCAGATGTTTCCAATAGAAGCGTTATGCTACCTGGCAACACCGACTATCGGGAAACTTTAAGGAGAGTGATTGTTAATTTTTTTTCCCCGTGGGAGAAAAGGTTTAAAAGTATAGAAATTGAACCGAAGGTTCGAATTAACTTTTTAGATCACCTAGGCTTAAAGCCCGTGGGCTAAGTCAGCTTTTCTTATCAACTTTTGTCTATCCGTTCATGTGTTTACTTTTCATATTTACATCTTCTCAGGAGCCACTGATTCAGTTTTTTTTCTTCCAAAATTGGTATAAAGCGTCTTTGGGTAAAGTGAAGTTTAAATTGTTAAAATGAATAGGCAAGTTAACTTGCAAGGGGTTATATAAAATAGGGTGGGGTCTTTAATAAAATGTTTTTAAAAGCCATTGGGACAGGAAAGCTGAAATGTGTGGAAGCACTCTTGGGAAGTGTAGATTCTAAATTATTCAAATGATAGCCCCAGGTTTGGGTGGAGTCACATTAGAGAAACAAAAGTTGAACATTTAAATTTATAGGAACTATTTCAATATTCTTCTCCAGAACCACTCGGTCAGAAAAGCTGAATTTTAATGGAAACTTTCTAGGATTTGTTCAAATCATGACAGGAAAGGGTTAGCTGCAGATCTGTAGCTCTCCGAAAAAATATATATTGATAGACCGGAGAGCTACAGAGCCACCCATTGAAAAAACTGTATATTTATTGCGCACAAAAAAGTGCGCTCGGTTCTCGATTTATTTCTCCATGTTTTTAAATCTGTAATCTCAAAATCTTACTAACCGTGTGTTCCTAACACATTCTTTGACTCTTTCCATAACAAAAAATCCTCATAATTGTTGTTTATGGTCCTCCTGGTCCTGATATTGCAATCATCGAACATTTCGCTTATTTATACTGCCATTTTGGTTTCAAAGATAATTCGGTCCAATATACTTCGTTCAGATGTCAACTACGAGAGTACTTGATAGAGGAGAGAGGAATTTTTTGAAATCTTCTATTTTTTGCAATTGAGGTAAGAATTTGGAAGAAGTAATCAACAAACGAGCGCACTTTTTTTTGCGCAATAAATATACAGTTTTTTCAATGGGTGGCTCTGTAGCTCTCCGGTCTATCAATATATATTTTTTCGGAGAGCTACAGATCTGCAGCTAGGAAAGGGTGAGACCACATAAATTGCATCTATTTCAAGGAGTAAAATCTTGTGATGTGCTGTGGCCCATGGACCCCGTGAGTGGTAATATAATTTATGCAAAGGTAGGAAACCTTGTACATTTCCTATGAAAAGTTTGACTTTGACTCCAATTAGTGCTTTCTTGTGCATTCGGAAGTCCATGCTGATAAACATATTTCCTTCATATACTCCAGCCCGCCTAGTTGTGTTGATTTAGTTTAGTATATTAACATTCTTTTCAAATCCCATAGTATATTGTATAATATACTGTAAATCACTATTTATTCGCGAGAACTTTATTTTCGCGTAATTACGCGAGAGAGTGTGCTCGCTAAAATTTCATTCTCGCGAATAATAGCATTCCTTATGATTATATAGAGCAATAACCACAATTCGTGAAAATTTTGTCTCGCTAATCAAGAGTCAATGACCATTTCGCGTAAATAAGGTGTCGCGAAATTTTAGTGATACACAGTATTTTGGCGAATCATTTTCAATCAACAGTACACGTGTACGTTTTCTAGAATTTCCCCACAAGATTCCGTGGTCTTTGAAGGAGAAACCAGTTCAATTTTCCTGAATCGACATAACCCAGGAGGTCATTGATGAATTGGAGCATGTAAAAAACCTGATATCCCTTAGAGGTAAACATGATTCGTGGAGAGCAAAGACTACGGTGGACTTCGGAGGGAATTTTTCGAATAAATGCTCACTGCCATAAAAGACAAGAGGCCCATGGGCCTTATAGGTCACCAATCATTATGCAACAACTTTCCAGAGATTGAATTTGATTCATGTTTTAAGCCAGATGCTATGGCGTTCACAATTTTGAAAGAGGCACCATTGATCATCATAATAATACACTTAGCAGATGCTTAGTTTGTTTACTTAATACCCATAGGCAGGGTGGGGGAACAAAAATGCATTTCAAGTAATCAGTAATATTCAGCAGTAATCAGTAATGCCCCTATCACACATGAACCCCTGACCCTTAGGCCTAGATCCACACATTGCACAATTTTTGAAAAGGCACCCTTGCTTTCAAAAATATTTGATTAATACCAAGGAGCAGATCTCAAACAATTCATCCAGTTTCAGTATATATAAGTACACCCCCCCCATGGTACCCCTGACCCTGGGGCCTTGCAATTCACAATTCTGGAAGATTAGGGTCCTTGCTCATCATAACTACATAGGTAGTTCATCTGCTTAATACCCAAGAGCAGAGAAGAAAATTTTCAAACATTTAATGCATGTATTTTCACTATATAATCAATAGAGTTCCGCCCTATCACTAGAACCCCTGACCCTAGGGCCATAAAATCAAAATTTTGGAAGAGGTATTCTTGCTCATCATAACTATGTACTTAGTTTATTCAATTCCTAGGAGCAGAAAAGAATTTTTTTCAAAGAATTCATGTATTTTCATTATATAATCAATAGAGCACCGCCCCAACACCCGAACCCTGACCCTGGGGCCATAAAATTCATAATTTTGGTAGAGGCACTCTTGCACATCATAACTATGCACTCAGTTAGTTTATTTAGTACCCAGGAGCAGAGAAGATTTTCAAAGAATTCATGTATTTTCACTATATAATCAATAGAGCCCCGCCCTAACACCAGAACCCCTGACCCTAGGGCCATAAAATTCATAATTTTGGTAGAGGTACTCTTGCTCATCATAACTATGCAGTTAGTTAGTTTATTTAATACCCAGGAGCAGAGAAGAAGATTTTTATAAAATTCATGTATTTTCACTATATAATCTATAGACCCCGGCCCTAACACCGGAGCCCCTGACCCTAGGGCCATAAAATTCACAATTTTGGTAGAGGTACTCTTGCTCATCATAACTATGCACTTAGTTAGTTTATTTAATACCCAGGAGCAGAGAAGAAGATTTTCAAAGAAATAATGCATTTTCACTCTATACTTATTTAGCCCCGCCCTAGCAATAGAACCCCTGACCCCAGGGCCATGAATTTCAAAATTTTGGTAGAGGACTCAATGCTGATTACAATCATGCAAACAGTTTGACTGCTTGATGTCCAGGAGTAAAGAAGATTTTTAAAGATTGCATTAATTTTAGTGGTTTTGGCCCCACCCCCCAGGCCCCAGGGGGGCAGGGACCATGAAATTCATAATTATTGTTCCCCTTCACCCATAGATGCTTTGTGCCAAATTTGGTTGAAATTGGTTCAGTGGTTGCAGAGAAGAAGCTGAAAATGTTCAAATGTTAACGGACAACGCACAACGCACGACGCACGACGACGGACGAAAACTGTTGTCAGATTCTTGACATGTACATCCATCAATAGACTGATATTCATGTGAACATGGCTGGGGGGCGGTTTACTATGGAGATTTACTACACTCGTTTATACGCCGTTTAAGAGATTTTCTGTTGACATCACTTGATTACTTTAACCACAGGGACTTGCTCCTGGCGTGTAAAAAATATCTCTTAAAAAAAAACAAAAAACAAACGATATACTATAAACTACACAAGGGAGGACGACATTTTGGACCCCTTCCTCGCTTTAACCTCTGTTTTCGTTATATTTTACCGTATTTTACTGACTCTTCGCCGGGGATCTGTTAAATGATGATTCTTCTAAAACCTTATGCTTAAATTTCCCCCTTGGGGCCTCTGCAATACACATTTCAGACTAAAAATAATCCAAACGCGCTCGTTAGGACAGTTAGTATGGACAGAAAGCGAAAGTAACCTCGGCGTTTTACATTCGAATACGAATTAGATCATTCGGCAATCCTCGGCGGGCTTCGAATGTGCTTTCGCTTTCTGTCCATACCAACTGTACTAACGAGCGCGTTTGGATTATTTTTAGTCTGAAATGTGTATTGCAGAGGCCCCAAGGGGGAAATTTAAGCATAAGGTTTTAGAAGAATCGTTATTTAACAGATCCCCGGCGAAGAGTCAGTAAAATATAACGAAAACAGAGGTTGAAGCGAGGAAGGGGTCCAAAATGGCGTCCTCCCTTGTGTAGTTTATAGTATATCGTTTGTTTTTTGTTTTTTTTAATAGATATTTTTTACACGCCAGGAGCAAGTCCCTGTGCTTTAACCTGCGACTATATCCTTTACAGTTGTCTCAAACAATAAGCAAACTACTCAAATTTAATAAATTTTGTGGATTAGTATGTGTGTGTTTTTTTTACGAATTGGAATCAATGACTTATGCTATTCATCATTACCAGTGAAAGACATTATCAATCCCACAACATCATTATACCCCCGCTCCGAACAAGAGGGGGGTATAAGATACAGAAGAAAATTACTTCTGACTGAGGTAAGTTCATTATTGTTGAGTCCCATTTTTGGCAATGTATATTTTATGACAGGATGTATTTAACAGAATAACCTTCCGAAATATTACAGAAACACCCGTGGCTCAATTATGCGTCTAACATGAGAATTTGGATCAGGATGTAAAAGATGAAATATGAAAAGACGAAAGCGTTTTGTATTTGATATTGTGTGGACTCTCACCTTTTCTCTGTTTTTCACGATCGATTCACCAGCATAGATCACGTGATCTGACTCTGAACAAGACACTGTCACACTGATCATAAAGACTAACTGGAATGGCAGCAATTTACTTTTGCAAAAGCCTTCCAAGCGATTCATCAAAGCATTCTTTCATCCTACGAGACACAGAAGATTACTTCAGACTGAGGCAAATTAATTTTTGTTGTAGTCATTTTTTTTGGCAATGTATATTTTATAACGGAATGCATTTACCAGAATGGCCTTTTGATATAATACAGAGACACTCTTGTCTCAGTTATGCGTGTAACATTAGAAGTGGGATCAGGATGTAAAAGAAAATATCAAAAGATGAAAAGTTACTATTGAAAATTGTGTGGACTATCTCTCTCACGTTTTCAGTTTTTCAAGTTCTTGACCAGCATCAATCACGTGATCTGAACCTGAAAAAGAATTTGTCACACCGATAGTGAAAAACTAACTCCAATAGCAGTACTTTGCTTTTGCAAAAGCCTTTCAAGCGATCTATCAAAGCATTCTTTCATCACCAGAGATACAGAAGAAAATAACTTCAGATGAGGTAAGTTTATTTTTGTTGAAGTCACTTTTTTGGCAATGTATATTTTATGACGGGATGAATTTAACAGAATATTACAGAAACACCCGTGGCTCAATTATGCGTGTAACATGAGAATTTGGATCAGGATTTAAAAGAGGAAATATGGAAAGACGAAAGCGTTTTCTATTTGACATTGTGTGGACCATCAACTTTTCTCAGTTTTTCACACTCGATTCACCAGCATAGATCACGTGATCTGACTCTGAACGAGACACTGTTACACTGATCATAAAGACTAACTGGAATAGCAGCAATTTGCTTTTGCAAAAGCCTTCCAAGCGATTTATCAAAGTATTCTTTCATCCTAGGAGACACAGCCGATTACTTCAGACTGAGGCAAGTTAATTTTTGTTGTAGTCATTTTTTGGCAATGTATATTTTATAACGGAATGCATTTAACAGAATGGCCTTTTGATATAATACAGAGACACTCTTGTCTCAGTTATGCGTGTAACATTAGAAGTGGGATCAGGATGTAAAAGAAAATATCAAAAGATGAAAAGATCCTATTAAAAGTTGTGTGAACTATCTCTCTCACCTTTAAAATTTTTAAGCTCTTGACCAGCATCAATCACGTGATCTGAACCTGAATAAGAATTTGTCACACTGATAGTGAAAACTAACTCCAATAGCAGTACTTTGCTTTTGCAAAATCCTTCCAAGCGATCTATCAGAGCATTCTTTCATCACCAGAGATACAGAAGAAAATTATCTCTGTCTGAGATTGGTTTATTTTTGTTGTTGTCCCATCATGGATAAGAATTTGTCACACTGATAATGAAAACGAACTCCAATAGCAGTACTTTGTTTTTGCAAAAGCCTTTCAAGCGATCTATCAAAGCATTCTTTCATCACCAGAGATACAGAAGAAAATTACTTCTGACTGAGGTAAGTTTATTATGGTTGAGTCCCATTTTTGGCAATGTATATTTTATGACAAGATGTATTTAACAGAACAACCTTCCGAAATATTACAGAAACACCCGTGGCTCAATTATGCGTGTAACATGAGAATTTGGATCAGGGTGTTATTAGAGAAAATATGAAAAGACGAAAGCGTTTTGTATTTGATATTGTGTGGACTCTCACCTTTTCTCAGTTTACCAGCATAGATCACGTGATCTGACTCTGAACGAGAATTTGTCACACTGATCACAAAGACTAACTGGAATAGCAGCGATCTGCATTTGCTTTTGCAAAAGCCTTCCAAGCGATTTATTAAAGCATTCTTTCATCCTACGAGACACAGACGATTACTTCAGATTGAGGCAAGTTAATTTTTGTTGTAGTTATTTTTTTGGCAATGTATATTTTATGACAGAATGCATTTGACAGAATAGCATTTTAATATATTACAGAGACACTCTTGTCTCAGTTATGCGTGTAACATTAGAAGTGGGATCAGGATGTAAAAAAAAATATCAAAAGATAAAAAGTTCCAATTAAAAATTGTGTGGACTATCTCTTTCACCTTTTCACAGTTTTTCAAGCTATTGACCAGCAGAGCTGTGAACATTCTGAAATGACAAATAGTGAGGCGGGGTCTAGGGAAGACCTTGGCCCCATGCCGCTCAAGATGTTTTGTATATAAATGGACATGCAAACTGAGGTATATATCCTTTTTGTTTTTTTTAAAACATTGACATGAATGTGTTCGGCCTTCTAAAACTGAAACGATGATACTTTTAAGCAAGCGTTGTAAGAATTATGAATATATTAGTATAATTTTACAGACTGCCAGCTATGAAAATACCGGTATTATAAATTTTGAACGAGAAAAACTGAAATCGGAAGAATATAGAAAGAATCGTAACGCGTATTTCAGACCCTGATTTCGTAAGCCTTACGCCAAAATAGTAAGGGTTGGCAGCTCTGGACCAACATCGATCACGTGATCTGAACCTGAATAAGAATTTGTCACACTGATAATGAAAACTAACTCCAAAAGCAGAACTTTGCTTTTGCAAAATCCTTCCAAGCGATCCATCAAAGCATTCTTTCATCACCAGAGATACAGAAGAAAATTCTCAGTCTGAGATTAGTTTATTTTTGTTGTTGTCCCATCCTAACTAAGAATTTGTCACACTAATAATGAAAACTCCAATAGCAGTACTTTGCTTTTGCAAAAGCCTTTCAAGCGATCTATCAAAGCATTCTTTCATCACAAGAGATACAGAAGAAAATTACTTCTGAGTGAGGTAAGTTTATTATGGTTGAGTCCCATTTTCGGCAATGTATATTTTATTTAACAGAATAACCTTCCGAAATATTACAGAAACCCTCGTGGCTCAATTATGCGTGTAACATGAGAATTTGGATCAGGGTGTTAATAGAGGAAATATGAAAAGACAAAAGATTTTTTATTTGACATTGTGTAAACTATCAACTTTCCTCAGTTTTTCACACTCGATTCACCAGCATAGATCACGTGAACTGACTCTGAACGAGAATTTGTCACACTCATCATAAAGACTTACTCGAATAGCAGCAATTTGTATTTGCTTTTGCAAAAGCCTTCCAAGCGATCTATCAAAGCATTCTTTCACCCTACGAGACACGGACGATTACTTCAAACTGAAGCAAGTCAATTTTTGTTGTCATTTTTTTGGCAATGTATATTTTATGACGGGATTCATTTAACAGAATAGCCTTTTGATATATAACAGAGACACTCTTGTCTTAGTTATGCGTGTAACATTAGAAGTGGGGTCAGGATGTAAAAGGAGAAAATATCAAAAGATGAAAAGTTTCTATTGAAAATTGTGTGGAGTATCCCTCTTTCAAGCTTTTTCGACCTGCATCGATCATGTGATCTGACCCTAAATGAGAATTTGTCACACTGATCATAAAGACCAACTCGAATTACATTTGCATTTACAAAAGCCTTCCAAGCGATCTATCAAAGCATTTTCATCCCACGAGACACAGAGGATTACTTCAGACTGAGGCAAGTTTATTTTCGTTGTAGTCATTTTTTTGGCAATGTATATTTTATGACGTGATGCATTTAACAGAATAGCCTTTTGATATTACAGAGACGCTCTTGAGTCAGTTATGCGTGTAAGATTAGAAGTGGGATTAGGATGTTAAAAGAGAAAATATCAAAAGATGAAAAGAGTTTCTATTGAAAACTGTGGACTATCTCACCTTTTTATAGTTTTTCAAGCTCTTTTGACCAGCATCGATCACGTGATCTGACCCTGTATGAGAATTTGTCACACTGATAATGAAGACTTACTCCAAAAGCAGTACTTTGCTTTTGCAAAAGCCTTCCAAGCGATCTATCAAAACATTCATTTATCACCAGAGATGCAGAAACAAATTACTTATGACTGAGGTAAGTCTAGTCCCATTTTTTTTTGGCAATGTATATTTTATGACGGGATGTATTTAACAGAATAGCCTTTTGATATATTACAGAGACACTCTTTTCTCAGTTATGCGTGTAACATGAGAAGTTGGATCAGGATGTTAAAAGAGTAAATATCAAAATACGAAAGCGTTTTCTATTGAAAATTGTGTGGACTCGCTCCCTCACCTTTTCACAGTTTTTCACCCTCTATTGTCCATCATCAATCAAGTGATTTGACCCTGAACGAGAATTTGTCACACAGAGCATAAAGACTAACTAAAATAGCATTGATTAATATTTGCATTTGCAAAAAGCCTTTCAAACGATCTAGCAAAGCATTCTTTCATCCTTCATCGACACAGAAGATTACTTCAGACCGATGTAAATTTATTTTTGTTGTAGTCTTTATTTGGTGGTTGGTGGAGGGGGGCAATGTATATTTTATGACGGGTGCACTTGACAGAATAGCCTTCCGAAATATTACATAAACATCCATGGCGCAATTAGGCGAGTAAAATATGAATTTAAATTTCTCGGTAGGTGCAGTGAAATGTCTATTAAGTAAAATAATCAAAAGACCAGGAGGTTATATTACTCTATAGTCTGGAAAATTGTTCTTGATTCTACTGCCAAAGCAATACATTTCAGAGTCTATGCGTGAATAAAAATTTTCGAAGGTTAAGAACTACAACATGTAATTCAAATGGTAAACTATAGATAAGTATGATAAGGTTATTTTTTATTTACGAAGTGAAATATTTATTGTAATGTAAAAGATTGCAACTGTAACATGCATATATATTTATTATCTTTTCAGTTTGAAGAATTAAGATGATAACCAATACGGTAGCTTAAGGTATAACAACAGACCTATGCAAGTAATTGATATCCATCAAGTGGGTCACAGTAGATGTACACATTTTATATTATGAATAGTGTAGAGCAGATTTTGGTATTTGCCATATATTTCTTTATTCTGTGCGGGACCATACGCATTTTATTTTATGGACAGTGCAAACACATGTCATGTTTTACAATGTAGTCTTAATTTGTGCTTTATATTCAATGCCCGACCATACGCATTTTACATTGTGATTAGTTCATGTTCATTTGTTACAAGTGGCTATTTGTTCTATGCGGGACCATATGCATTTTTATTATTAACAGTGCATAAATGATTAATGTTCATTTTATGATAATTTGCTCTGAATTCTATGCAGTACCAAACGTATGTTTATTATGACAAATCAGGTACATTTGCTATAATTTGGAATGAATTCTACCCTGGACATTATGCATTTTATAAATAGAGTAAGTTAATTTTATCATAACTTGTACTAAATTCTATGCAGGTTCATAGTTTTATGCATTTCCGTATTATTCATTCTGCGGCATATGCATATTGGCATAGTTAACATTCTTTCAAGTTGAATGTCATGTAGTGCGGCTCCTAGAAAAACCTAAAGTTCATGGCATTTTGGCCATGGGCTTGTATTTGAAATTGTTAATACCAAGAGTGTACTCAATTTCTGTATGTTATTTCTTTCATGACATACAAGTATCATACCTGTTCAAATCGACAAAACTTGTATTTTGATTGATTTATTGATTGTTTATCTCATTAAGTCCCGCAGACATATATATACGTCCTGTTTTAAGTGCAGTATTCACCCAGAGAATATACGTCGGAAAAACCTACATGTGCTTAGCCGATGACGTATATATATGTTCCAAAACCCAACTGAAAAATAAAACGCTGATTGGTCCAAGAAAGAGGAAATAAAGAAAATGGAAGGGAGTAATCCAACAAAATGAAGTTTTACAAAACCTTTGTGTTGTTTACCTCATTAATAAAATAGAAAATTATAAATATAGAACCAGACAAAGAAAATGCCTGCGTGGTGTGGTATCAATAACAAACATGGCGGCGGTTTTTTAGAGACGACGATAGTGGAGAGGAACTTGAGGGTTTTACGTTAGGCCGAGAAGGAAATAGACTTTGGTCTTTGGTTTCTACAGAGGAATTTTACATTAAAATGGCAGAGGAAACGAACCGTATGCGAAAAGAAACATATTGGGAGAACCAAAACCTGGTTGGTACGAGTCGACCCCTGAAGTGGCAAATACCAAGATGCCACTCTCGCCCCATGATGTCCCACACCGACCATGGTCTAAGGTTGGTGTTGACCTTTTCAGCTCGACAACATCAACTATCTCATTCGTATGGACTACTAGTATTTTTCAGGATACTTTGAGGTTGATGAACTGCGCCAAACACTTGCAACCAATGTCATGAAGAGAATGAAGTATCACTTTGCTCGATACGGACTACCTGAGATTGTCGTCTCGGACAACGGTTCCCAATTCTCATGTGTCGAGTTTCAGAACTTTGCAGAAAAATATGACTTCAGACATCAGCCCAGTAGTCATGGAAACTTTCAAGCCATCGGAAAACCTGAGGCTGCAGTAAAATCAGCAGACTATCATCAAAAAAGCTCTGGCGTCAGGAAGGGATGTGTATCTGGCACAGCTTGGTCACAGGAACACACCCACCCAAGGACAGAACACAAGCCCTGTACAGCGCTCTTTTGGTCGTCGTTCAGGTACGCTTTTACCAATGACAACTACTCTTCTCCGAGCAGAAGGCATACAGACTGATGATATTAACAGTAAGATCCAGCAGCGACAGGAAACACAGAAAAGCTATTTCGACAGAAAATCAAAGGCAAGTCCTCAAGCCTCTCGAGGAAGGTGATGTGGTTCGTCTACAACCATTCGACAACCGTAAAGCCCCTTGGGCTAAAGGTCAAGTAATCCGTCGTCTAGATGACCGCTCTTATGAAGTCAGTTCTGTAGACCACAAATACCGGCGCAATCGAGTGCACCTTGTACCTACCTACGCATCTTAAGGATATTCAGATTGATGTTAAGTAATGAGCAGTTGTGTATAAGCTTTATTATATTCATATTTCAGTAATAGTTTTATTTTTTTGTTATATTCCTGTTATTAGTTAAACCTTTTACCGACTTTCGTTTATGAGTAAATCCAGTTGATGTTATATCATTATTAGCCAATCAGATAATTTCTTTTGTTTTGTATGCGAGTCTGCGATTTGATTTAATAAACGTCTTCAACACATGTCTGCGTCCCTCTGGGTCCATCGCCCACCGAAGACTCCTTAATCTAACAGACTGCACTAAGACACATATTTCAGCGTATCGGTTTTTGATTTCGATGAACAGTGTTGCCGTGGTTACTAGAGATAGGAATTTTTGTGAAAAACATTCAAAATGCTACTCATCTTAAAGTTTGGGTCTGAATGATGAATGGTGTTGCCTTGGTTTCTTAAACAAGAAATATCTGTGAAATACTTTTAGAATGCTACTCCTAATACATTTTGAGTCTGATTATAATATGATTTGACATGCCAACAGACTAAACTGAGATACATAATTAACAGTGTTGTGTTTTTGATTTTGATGATTTATGTTGCCATAGTAATTTAAATTGAAATTCAGTAAAATTTTATTAAAGGTAACTCCAACAGTTGTAGTCTTATTACAATCTTGCCCCAGAAAGAGACTCAATCAAGGATCATTATTCTATTTATTGATTTTGTCAAATTATAAGTCCTAACTGCTACTTTTCTTTTTCTTTATTATCAGTACAAACCAGTAGAGCTCGGTCTCGACAGAGACTTCTAGTTTCATATCGCCAGACTTATTCCGTAAACTTTGGGATCAAGGAATAATCGCCTGTGGGACAGTGAAAGCAAACAGAAAAGGCTTACCGAAGGACCTGAAGAAGTTGAAACTAAAACAACAAGGAGACTCCATTGTAAAACAGAAAGGAAACATGATTGCAACTCTTTGGAAAGACAAAGAAATCTTACTATTATGTCAACGAGCACAACTTAAGCAGACCAAGAAGTACAAAGGAGGCAGAATCATGGATCCTTGAAGGCAGTTGGCTGTCCAGATGTTGTGAAATGGTACAATGCTCATACGAATGGTGTAGACCATGCGGACCAAATTTGGTCTACATAAAATATTTCAAGAGAAAGTCTGAAATGGTGGAAGTATTTCTTTTTTTTTCTTTTTAGCCGGGCTTATTGCTCAAAGATCAAATGCCGGCTTATGTGATCCTGTTCAAGGCAGGATGTTAACCCCATAGTCGCCATTTTAAAGTTACGTGCAAAAATATAGTTCTTACTCTCAACCGCTTTTGAGATAATACAAACGCTAAATAAAACAACAAAAATAAAACGAAGTTTTATCTATATAAAATAAACATTAGTAGTAATGACTTTGTAAACTTCATAAGTCAAAGAACATAGTTCATTAGCGTAAGGATTTTTGATAATCAGTGTTACCGTAGTTCTCTACACATACGAGGTAAAGCAGGAGAGGGAACCAGACTGGCCTGTTTGTTTACATTCAGCTGCGGTACCAGATTTATTCTGATTCTGGCAAAATCCGACCGTGGTATTAGGATTGAAAAACTCACTGTCAGTGTCTTATCATTTATATTGATAGTTTTAAAATATTTTTTTCATCAGAATATAAACGTGATTCATGTAAGAAATCCATTCTACTCTGTAAATGAGCCCGGCTCTCTGTACTTCTGAGTACTTTGATTGATGTCTGCATTGTAAATGCATTTATTCTGCTGCGCGAATCCCCAAATCACATTTTGAGAACTAAGATCAACAGAGAACCAGAACACAACCAGAACTGGAATTTCGCTGTAAACTGCCCCATCAGCTGATAGGTATGTTCACGACTAGGAAAAGGAAACACACCATTGTGGAACGTTCGCAGGAGCATCATTAGCCCTATACCACTGACAAACAGAGAAGGTGTAAATAATGCACTAAAAAGGGCATCAGAAAAGGAGCCCCTCAGTAGATGAGAACAATGCAAAATAAACCTATGTACTGACTGTTTTAAACCCTATCATTTGGGGAAATTTCCTGAAATATATGGACAATAAATGAGATTTAATATGTGATTATTCATGAAATTAACAACAATTTGTACTTGTTTATTGGAATATATTCGAATTGATATTGGTAACGTTGTTCAAAATTATATTATTGAAATCAGCAATACTTCATCTGTTATTATTCCGATAATATCATAACAATAGATGTATAAATAAAAAAGTAATGAGCAATTATCTCTTGGTTGTTGATTGTACATCAGCCACAGGGAGTCAGATAAGGCTGCAGATCACTATCAGAGCTTACCTAAGATAAGGCGGATTGAGCTGAATGAGATATTTTTTAACGTCCCTCTCGAGAATTTTTCACACATACGGAGACGCCACCACTTGCCAGTGGAGAACTGCAAATTTTGTCCTATACTAGGCACTCAGGGCCATCGAGCAGGGAGGGATCTTTTTTGTGCCAGCACCTTCTGCGACACGGAACCTCGGTTTAAATTGTCTCTACGTCCCACAGAGGGATTTTAACCCGCGACGTAAGGATCAATTCCCTTCTTCGCGACTTTAGAGCAAACCTGTATTTTGACAGACAAATAATTACATTTGATGTTGAAATTATTTTACGTAATGTATACAATAATGCTTCATTGATCAGGCTTTGTATGCGTAACATATGTGAATATTAAAAACATTTTCATTATATTTACAGAATTTACTATAAAAACCTATTTTCTAAGGTCACCACCATGCCTCCAATGGGGAAATTTCCTTAAAAGGGATTTCCTCGAAAATTCATAAGAAGCGAAAATCTGGGAACACGAATGACTTACTGTGATGGCTGACACAAACCTTAACAATGCTGACGCAAATGCGACAGTGCAGTTGAACGCTGTCCCCTCTATAGACCAAGGCAAGTTAGCAGCTGCCATAATTAAACAGTCTACAAACAATCCATCCACAGTTGCATCCCTAATGGAATCCCAACAGGGGCATACAACGGCTATATCATCATCTCAACCTCAGGCACCTCATATCAAGGAGGCGGTACATCTTCATCTGGCTTTGGGATCATTCTGGGCCAAGTATTTTAAGTGAGCTAGCAAGGTTATCCAAACATAATGTATATGTAAATGATGGTATCCCATTGGGTGCCTCAATTTCTTAAAAGTTGAAGCAAAAAAAATTAACAATGAGTTTAAGTTTATCAATTCAAAATCATTACTTAACAAAAAAAAAAACTGACACTCTAGCCGAAAGCGATGTAAGATAAACTGTAACACGTCAAAGAAATTGAAAAACAAATGTGATGACTACAAACAATGAGCTACCGGAAATGAGATCTAAAAGGAATGACATGTATGAAGGTATACTTTTTAAAGGCAAGCAGTATGATGAAAAGCGAAGTAAGTTAATAAAATTAAGGAATCGGTGGTCCAGGTCAGACGTCATGGTAGAAAGGAACAAGACTAATATCTGACCTGAATGCGCGACATTTGGAACTACAGATGTGCACAATGCGTGATAATCTGATTCTTAATGGAATTCGATACTGAGGCAGTATTGATATACTTCATCAAGAATGAATTGGGAATCGAGGAGCAAAATCAGAGGTAGCTGCAATAATGTAGCCCAATCCAATTTTTTTTTTTTTGGGGGGGGGGGGGGGGGGGGAGGGCTACAACTCCTTAGGATCTCCGTAATGGTGCAAATGCGGCAGTGAATCGCTCCCGCACGGATTTCGGCTCAAATCAACAGTAAACGGCTATTTTATTAACATCTCTTACCTGGACTCCAAAAAAGTAACAATGCAAGACATAAATCGATCCAAAAATATTCACAACGACCCATATATCGGTTATTTTTCGTGTATGTCAACATCACAACTTGAAATTATCCGCCATGATTACTGACCTTGATAGATTTTATTTTGGGACAGACAATGAGAATTTAGAATCTATAGGATCGGATCTTTTAGGAATTCCCTTATTTTAAGCATACATATCGCTGTTTGCATAAAAATAACACTTGAAATGGTTTTATTTATCAATATTTTTGTGATACATTTCAGCACAGTCGTTTATAAACATCGATATTTGCTTTTTTTAGTTCTAAATTTCAAGCGAAAGTCTCAGTACGTCACGCGTTAACTGTCATGGCTGCTGCTGGTAAACATGCAGATATATTTTACATGGTTTACGAGTTTAGCGGGCTATGTTGTTGACAGTGAATAAAAAATTCCGTCTTATAAGAAGTTGAATGTAAAAATAATTTATTTTGACTTCAATCGCCCGTATTTAAAAAAATATATTTGCACCATTACGGAGATGCGATGGAATTGTAGCCCTCTCCAGAAAACATCAGATAAAAAAAATCGGAGAGGGATACATTATTGCAGCTAAATCAGAGTGTACACTATAAGAAGAGCGGCGCCAACCGCATTCGTCCAGAAGACATCGTACAGTTAAAATATATCAATAAGGGTGTTAGGAAGATTCCAGTTCCCCATGAACAGGATTATTTCCCGAGACGCAGGCAGTTTAACTGAATAAATGACATTTTGTTCACTTTCAATACTGCTATTAATTTGTTTTTAAAAATGTGTCAAACAAGAGGCCCATGGGGCACATCGCTCACCTGAGAAGCTTTGACCATTTCTTAATCCCCTTGTAATAGCATATTCTGATTCCAAATTATGGTCCTGTACTACTCCCGGGATCATAAATTGAACATTTAGAATCTACACTGCCCCAGGATGCCTCTTTGTAAGTTTCAGCTTTTCTGGTCCTTGTAGTTCTTAAGAAGAAAATGTTTTTCATATATTTCGATATTAAACTTTGATTCCCTATTGTAGCCCTGTCCAACCCCCGGGGGTCATGATTTGAACAATTTAAAATCTACACTACCCCAAGATGCTTCCATATAACTCTTCGCAAGATCTCTGCATTTAGGATTCCCTAATTAACCTTAACAAGACACAGTGACGACTATTGATGCTAATGCTAAGCGCCTAAGGGTGAGCGTTTTATTATATAGGGTGGTTTAAAATCATTTACAGTGTGTTATCATTTAATTATTGTCTATTATAATAATTATCATGTGCAGCGAGTAGGTCATCTTATTAGTGCCCTAGAACAATGAGGAAATCGGTCGCTCTGGCAAAGCAAAGGTCAGCAGAGCAATTGAAACGGAAATGTATTGTCCTGATATACTGATTGATTATACGTTGTTTAACGTCCCTCTCGAGAAGTATCCACTCGTATCGCAACGCCTTGCCCCGATATATGGTGTGGTGCCAGATGCCACTGGTGTGGTGCCCGACATCCCTGGTGTGGTGTCGGATGTCATTCAAGCCCCACTTGTGGTGCCGGATGTCCTTGATGTCCCTGGTGTGGTTCCGGATGTTCCTGGTGTGGTACCGGATGTTCCTGGTGTGGTGCCGGATGTCAAAACCATATTATTGGAAATTAAAGATACATTTACGAAGATATTGATTGCTCAATATTTTATTATTTCTTTGTTTAAGAGACACTGGTTTCACAGTAGTTCTAAGGAATATAATTAAGAATCTCATTGCATGGTAGACTCTAAATTTTAAAATGTGTAACAAGTTCTCTGATGTTAACAATGTGCACATCATTTCATAAATAGTCTAATTCAGAATGCGTGTTTGTAAGATTATTCAAGTAAATGTAAGCAATTACGATGTTATCTTTGTGATGTATTGTTTATTTTCAGTATTTTACCCTTTCATGTCTTGTTATAAATAAACAGAAAACTGTTTATTGTTGTATTTATTGGACCTGGCAAGATAAGGGTAAGGTCTGCCCGTGTACATGCGGCAGTGAGGCAGAACACCACTGTATGTGTATCCAGTGAAAGAAAACCTCATTATACCCCCGCTCCGAAGGATATACTGTTTTACCCTTGTGTGTCTGTCTGTCTGTCTGTCCGTCCGTCCGTGTGTCTGTGTGTCCGTCCGTAACAAATTTTCGTTGCAGTTTTCTCAGTAACTACTCATCGTAGATGCTTGAAATTTTAACACAATCTTCTCTGAGGCATGCCATCTGGTGGGATACATTTTCGCTCAAATCCGATGTCAACTTCCTGTTTGTCTGTGCGTCTGTCTGTTTCATACATAATTTTTCGTCGCAGTTTTCTCAGCAACTATTCATCGCAGATGCTTGAAATTTTAACACAATCTTCTCTGAGGCATGCCATATGGTGGGATACATTTTCGCTCAAATCCGATGTCAACTTCCTGTTTGTCTGTGGGTCTGTCTGTTTCATACATAACAAATTTTATTCGCAATTTTCTCTACAACTACTCATTGTAGATGCTTGAAATTTTAACACAATCTTCTCTAAGGTATGCCATATGTTGGGATACATTTTTGTTCCAATCGGATATCAACTTCCTGTTTGTCTGTGCGTCTGTCCGTTTTATACATAACAAATCTTAGTTGCAGTTTTCTCATTAGCTATTCATAGCGGATACTTGAAATTTTATTACACTCTTTGTTGAGGCATGCCATATGGTGGAATTAATTTTGATATGAATCTGATGTCAACTTCATATTTTTCTGTGCATCTGCCTGTAATTGAACTTGTGTATATTAACATGATTACATGATAGTGCTCATTTACATCAGAGCGGGGGTATTACTAGTGAGCATTGGCTCACAGATTTCTTGTTTAGCACTATCTTCAAAACGAAAAATTGGAGAAGAGATACGGTATGACTAAGGTGTACCAGATCCACCTTGTCGGCAATGTGATCACCAGGTTGTGTATGTGAGCGGTAGAGTATCTGATCTTAAGGATTGTCTCTGGAGGAAGCAGGTATTTTGGTCAAAGACAAATATATAAAACCATAACGCTACAGATCTGCAGCTACTTGTCACTCAGAGCCAATGAGAGTTCTGTCGAGGTATGGTTTAATGAGAAATAAGATGAACAAAGGAAATAATTTAGTTGAGTTTGTTGGTCTAAAAACACAACCCATTCCACTTGTTTTAATTTTAAACCTAATTGTCCTACAAAGGTTACCATTAGGCATACATAATTTATCAAGAACGGTTGCTTGAACTGACAATACGTAAAGAACATGTTATTTAAATCTCTCACATATAGTCGTTTCTCATCAATTCGTGGTACCCATTGATTCGTGGTATTTTCTTTTTCCGTTATTTGGCACGCGTAATGCACTATTCCAGAAATTTGTTTTGAGAAATCGAAAGTCGAAAGTAGAGTTCCTGATGTAAGCAAAGGGACATAATGCAACTAAAATGACGGAAAATTCAATAAATAAAAAATATACAAATTACGCTTACATCCATATTAGTCGCTTTTGGATGACATACCTGTTTTCCTTAAAAAAAATAGCTAAAGGGGTACGAAAAGGTAAGTAAATTGATTCCATATGAATTTCCAGATGTCGTCTGCATGATTGACTGTTTATATCAAGTGGTGTTGCTGGGCATTGAATAATGTATGGAAAGTTGCTAGCGTTATAAATTCAGTGTCTTTTTATCCATCATAACCCGCAGCCAAATAACAAGTGCTGTAAAAACTGTAAGATATTTGTCCTTCAAATTCAATTATTTTTCTCTCTTTTTGCATTAATTAAAATACAAATAAATTCCGTTTTAAATCCAATTTTTACTTTAAGAATATTAATTTGAATATTTAAATGTTAATTATAAATAAAAAAAAATCTTTTCAAAACATGTTTTGCGACTCGTGTTATGTATTTTTTCTGCAATTATCTTTCGAAAATTATATAAAGGTATTTGCAATAAACTAAATAATTTATGGAATAAAACACCAAATTCTGTCAATATATATTCTGTAAATATATTTTTAATCTTTTTTTAAGTATTTGTGCCCGAAATAGCACGCCATACGGAACGACTTTACTTTACCGGTCCCCCAAATAAGGCGCCATATTATATGAATGCCTTATTCGTTCCTCTTATATAGTACGACGGCGTCAGCCGTCGTAAAAATTAAAAATAAGCGGTTTTGGGCATTTTTGACCCCAAATTCGTAATCTAGGTCAAATTTTACAGTTGAAAACTTCGTTTTAAACGAAGTTTTTAACCTATAAAGAGAATGTTACATTAAAACACTTACGTTTACATAAAATAAATTCAGCTGTTCTCTAAAATGCCGTTGTCATCATTGCACGTGCGGAGTATGCGCAGTAGAGTGACAGGTGAATTTGTAAACAAATGCACGTTGCGATATGCCATACAAATTGAAAGACCTCTGGAAAATATTTGAAAATGTAGAAATAATTATTGACTGGTTAATTCCATTAAATTTATTGATTAATCTGAAAGACTGTGTGTGCAAATTTTGTGACTTTGGACGGTTTGGATTACGAAGGGACACTTCATTCAGTCGGGATTGCTACGTATGGAGATGCTCCAACAAAAAATGTCATAAAAAGGTATCAATTCGTAAAGGGTCATGGTTTGAAAATCATAATTTAACCTTAGAACAGATCCTGTACATTACATATTTCTGTGTTCACAAGTGTAACCAGGAATTTGTTATTCACGAACTGGAAATTAGTGAGAGAACCATTGTGGGCTGGTACAATTATTCCA
>NW_026927553.1:0-30092 GCF_032062105.1 Saccostrea cuccullata | reverse complement strand
ATTTTTAAAGAGTAAAGACATTCATAAATAATTTAAAGAAAATCAATCATTAGGTAATTGCACGGCACTACTAACAATGCATGGTATCACTAACCGGTAAGTTGTAGTATTTATAGATCTACAGTCACAAAGCAAGGTTTTCATTGAGGTGTATATTCTGTTGTACAGTCCTGGTAACAATCGTTCAGTGAGTTTTGGTTATTTGAGTTGACATTGTAGACAATGACCTAGATATTTACAGAACCATACTAATTGAAGTTTGTCTGTTGTCTACAGGGCACTAGTCCAAAGGGTACTATCAGTAATACTACTCTGTAACTTGGGTACTGTGTTGGAAATTTCAAATTGATTAGATTAAGAGTGTATGACAAACTTGCATTTTCTGATCAAAGTGTTATGTTGATCATTTGATCTTTGTCGTCAATAGGTCACCCATTTTTGTTAGCTACAGTTTTAAGTTATTGTACTGATCATTGATTCAAAGTGTGAGAGTGTGTGTGTGTAGAAACCGCTCAGTCGTTGATCATAAGTGCACTTTTTCGCGTTCGGTTTTGTCGTGTTTTTCGTAAACATTGATCATGGCGTCCGAAGAAGAGAAAAAGCTTATACAGGCTTTTAAAGATCTTGGCTTAAATCCAAAGTGTGAAACATCAGCTGATCTTCAAAAATGGCTAGAGGATTTTTCAGCATCAGCCAAGCCAGATACAAAACCTGACATTACAACTACCATAGTGCAGTCAAGCCACACAAATATGCCAAGATTGTCAATTTTTTATAGAGAAAGTGCGACAAATGTGAGGCAGATTATGACCAATGGCGTTTTGAGGTGAAGAGTTTACTGCGTGAGAAAACATACAAGCAGGACGTTATTATGCAAGCCATTAGGAGATCTGTCAGAGGTGAAGCTAGCAGAATACTGATGCGGTTAGGTCCAGGTATTAGTATTGGTGCTGTATTGGAAAAATTTGAAAGTGTGTACGGGACAGTAGACACCAAAGAAGAATTATTAGCCAAATATTACAGCGCTAAACAAGGCGAAAAGGAGGATATTACATCTTGGTCATGCAGACTTGAAGATATATTAAACAGAATCATAGAACAGGACCTTATCACAATCTATGACTCAAAGGAGATGTTAAGATCAAAGTTTTGGGCAGGCCTCAGACAGGATTTAAAAGATATCTCTGGATTTAAGTTTGAAATGATCAATGACTTCGACAAATTAAGAGTGGAATTAAGAAAAATAGAAAAAGAACATGAAGTAAAGGAAAAGGATACAAAGGCAACAAAGAAAACAACAAGTTTGACACAACAGGTTTCTGAAAAAGGTCAACAGGAGTCCGACATTACAGAATTAAAAACCTTGTGTGGCGGAGTCATATTTATTTAAAATATTTTTTTATCTTTATTGAATAACTTACTGAGCCATAATTTACTTTATGCCATATTTGGTAGAAGTCTCCATTCATGAATTCTACTCGCAAAATCTCATTGGACAGTAAATTTCTACCCCCTTGTTTAACCGGTTTTTCTGCTATATATACTAAGGCATTGGGCCCATCCCTGCCCGTTGTCACCACTTCAAAGGTAATTTTCTTAGTCTATTAAATTGTTGTATTTTATTTATTAAGTCCAAGTTATAAGCTCAAGTATTTTTCATATTTTTGAGAGAAAGATATTTTAAACTATGAAATTGACGTTTCTGGCTTAGTGAACTTAAATTTTCTTATTTTTGAAGTGAATTTGAAATAAAAGTATTTTGTCTCAGTGTCTATGTGTATTATGATATTGTATATATGTTTTTGTATTTGTAGATCTGCCATTGCTTTTTCATTCCTAATAAATTTATTAAACTGAACCTGCGTTCTTCATCCCCGCTTGGTTACATTTGGCGTCGCCGGGAACTTAAGCAATGGCTAGTGGTGACAACGGAGAATTTCATGTAAAATTCCAACGACGAGTAGAACTTCAAATTCCATTACATCAATGAACCATCGTGGGAAAGGAATGTTTATTCGAGCGTAAACTACCCGTACTGATAGTGAATACCATTCTCGGCTGTTACAATGGCGAGTCATCCAACTGTTAAATCGTTACAGAAAGAAATCAAAGGTCTGCAGAATCAACTTAGCGAAATGGGTTGGAAATCAAATTACGAACCAAAAGAACCAAAAACTGTTTATGTGCAGCGAGATCGCACTGTTCCGAAATTCACCGGCAATAACATGGATATAGAGGACTGGATAGAAAATGTTCAATATGCAGCACGTGGTATGACAAAGGAAGAAGGGGCGGATATTAATTTACCAAAATCTATCTGGAAATGCGCGAGACGAAATCAAGTATTTGTCAGGTGATGTACGAAAAGATCCTCTACATATGGTTAAAATTTTGCGGGATGTATTCGGTGATAGAGACAGTGCTATTAAATTACAGAAGAAATTTCTTGACAGAAAACAGAATGAAACTGAAACACTGCGTCAATATTCTTACGGTCTGATGGATATCATTAGAAGAATTACTCGGAAAGACTCGTCAGTTTTCGGAAACCAAGATAAAACATTGTGTGAACATTTTTCAGAAAATGTCAGGGACCAGTATCTACGGAAACATCTAAAACGTATTCTGCGCACGCAACCGGATATCACGTTTAGGGAACTTAGAGAAGAGGCTATACTCTGGTCAGAAGAAGATGAACATGGCGAAGTCTCGTTACAAGAATCACTGGAGAAGAAATCAACTGAACAAAACCGTGAGTTTGAGAGTGAAAATAAAACTGAAGTATCGACAGAAAAAATACCGAAGCAAACGGAAAGTGAAAGTGAAAAGAAAATCAAAGAACTTACCGACGCATTGAAGAAACAATCGTGTCAGATAGAAAATTTAACAAAAGCTGTCAATTCCAAACAAAAATACTACGACAACAACTGGTATTATTATGATCGACCACTTACCATGCTTACATGTTACCGATGCAAAAAGCAGGGACACAAAGCTAATGAATGTCCAACAAAACCGGATTCTACAAATTCTGAACAGGAAAACAAAAGCCCTTCGTAATGCAGAGTCCCGTTATAGAGGGGAGTGAAACGGACTCATGGAAAATGAACACACGTTTAGTTGGTAAATGTCCTTCATTATTTGTGACAATGAATGGTGTTAGTGTTAATTGTTTAGTTGATACTGGATCATCGGTTTCTACAGTGACAGAATCATTTTATGAGAAACATTTAAAGTCAGCAACCAAATTAAATACAGACATTGTGTTTTCTTTGAAAGCATCTAACGGACTTTCTATACCGTTTATTGGATACATTGAGGTCAACATTGAGGTCATGGGTCAACAGTTACAGCAAGTGGGTGTGTTAGTTGTGAAAAATTCTGTTGATTTTGAAACACGTCAGCGCAAAGAAAACATTCCGGCCATTCTAGGAATGAACACGATTTCACTGTGTAAGAATCTATTAGAAACGCAACACGGAGCAGAGTACACAGAAAAAGTTGAAGAAATTTCAGCAAATTACAAATTAAAAGAACAATTCAAAGCATGTGACAGAAATGTTAAATGTGATGTCATAGGATATGTTAAAGTCTGTGCAAAGTCTCCAGTACGCATTCCGGGAAAATCTGTGACTGTTATCAATGGTACAGCACCAAAGATGCCAAGACTGTATGAGGCCATGGTAGAACCGTTAACATCTACTCAACATTTGTCATCAAACATTATCGTTGTCCGAACTCTTAGTAAAGTGAACCGTGGATTTCTGTGCTTTCGTATCGCAAATATTGGCACTGACGATGTGTGGTTAGCACCCAGAACTAGAGTTGCCGTCCTTGTCAATGGCGATGTACTTGAAAATTCATCTAACATCGAATTCACTAGAAAAGGAAATACTGAAGAGATTTTTGTTCAACAAGAATTTATGTGCAGTGAAACCACATTTTCAGAGGAAGTGACAAGTGATTTCAAAATTCCACCGGAAATAGAAAAGTTGAATTTAGATCCTGCACAGATGAAAGAAATTCGCACTCTTTTCTACCGAAATCAAGATATATTCTCTCAAAATGATGACGATATAGGATATACTACAGCCATAAAACATACAATTCGGACAACAGACGATCAGCCTATAGTGCAACCTTACAGACGAATACCCCCATCACAATATGAGGAAGTGAAATCACATATTCGTAAATTGTTGAACAACAATATTATAAGGGAGAGTACTAGTCCATACGCATCACCGATTGTGTTAGTCAGAAAGAAAGATAATTCGCTCCGCTTATGTGTGGACTACCGTAAACTTAACAGCAAAACTCACAAAGATGCCTATCCACTACCCAGAGTAGAAGAATCATTTGATGCTCTATGCGGTGCGAACTTTTTCTCCACAATGGATCTTACCTGTGGCTATAACCAAGTAGCAGTCCATGAAGATGATATCGAAAAAACGGCATTCACAACGCCGATGGGTCTGTATGAATATCTTCGTATGCCGTTTGGTTTTTGCAACGCCCCTGCGACATTTCAGAAGTTAATGCAACACTGCTTCAGGGATGAGATATTTAACATTTTACTTGTGTTTTTGGACGATATTATCGTCCATTCAGAAGACATTTCAGAACATTTAAAGCGATTAGAAACAGTGTTTAGAATCATCCGGAAACATGGTTTAAAATTGAAAATGTCAAAGTGCATTTTTTTTTTCGAAGTGAAGTTCGTTATCTCAGATATGTCATATCCTCTGAGGGAATCAAAACTGACCAAGAAAAAATAAGTGCTGTGCAAAATTTTGAAAAGCCGACAACTGTAAAAAAACTCAAGTCATTTCTTGGATTAGCAGGATACTATAGACGTTTTGTGAAAGGATTTAGTAATATAGCATCGCAATTACACAAGTTGTCCCAGCAGTTTACACCTTATCCAAGGAAACCATTTGGAAATAAATGGAATTCTCAGTGTGACGATGCATTTACAACATTGAAAAAGCTTCTTGTGAGTTCTCCTATCTTAGGATATGCAGATTTCCAAAAGCCGTTTATTCTTGAAACAGACGCTAGTATGTTAGGATTAGGAGCCATTCTATCGCAAGTGAAAGACGGAAAACAACATGTCATCGCCTATGCTAGCAGATCCTTGAGACCAAGTGAAAGGAATATGCAAAATTATAGTTCTCGAAAACTGGAATTACTATCATTAACCTGGGCAATAACAGAAAAATTCAAAGATTACTTATTGGGATCAAAATTCACAGTGTTCACTGATAAAAACCCATTGTGTCATCTCAACACCTCAAAACTCAGTGCAATTGAACAACGCTGGATTTCAAAGTTGGCTATGTTTAACTTTGATGTGAAATTCCGACCAGGCCGCCATAACGAAAATGCAGATGCTCTTTCACGTATCAGTGATCCTGATGATTCATCGCGGCAAAGTGATTTAGAGATTCTACTAGAGAAGTTCTCAGATTCTACGAAACTACCCTTGGATCTACAGAAACAAAGTATTTCAAGTGTAATTGTGAATGAAGTTTACGACACTTTTCCATCTCTTAAACTAGATGAAATACAGTCTCTTCAGTCAGTTGATTCAGACTTGGCAACATTTCTGAAGATTTTCAATAAAGGATCTAAACCAACAAAAACAGAAATCAGAAAATTACCAAGATCTGTGATTACATTAGTAAGACAGTGGGATAAAATTGTAATTGTGAAAGGAATTCTTTACAGAGTGGTAACAGATCCGATACTAGGGGATTTAAAACAACTTATTCTTCCAAGATCATTACGTGAAAAAGTGTTATTCAGTTGTCATGACAACTTGGGCCATCAAGGGATAGAGCGCACATTTTCTGCTGTTCGTTCAAGATGTTATTGGCCTGGAATATTCAATTCTGTGAAGGATTATTGTAAGCGCTGTGAACGTTGTGTAATTTCCAAGATGCCTCAACCAGCTATACGCACTACAATGAGCCACCTCATCGCATCTAGACCTCTGCAAATTCTAGCAATCGATTTTACTGTTTTGGAACCAGCGCATGGAAAAGAAAACGTTCTTGTGATGACTGATGTCTTTACAAAATTTACGCAAGCTGTTCCAACAAAGGACCAGAAGGCAGATACGGTTGCGAATGTTCTTTTAAACGAATGGTTCTTCAAGTATGGTGTTCCTGATCGTATTCATTCGGATCAAGGCCGAAATTTTGAAGCAAATATCATTGCTCAACTGTGTAGGATGTATGGAATTACACGATCTCGAACCACACCTTATCACCCAGAAGGAAACGCCCAGTGCGAAAGATTTAATAGAACCCTACACAACTTATTAAAGAGTCTTACACCTGACCGAAAGCGACATTGGCCAAAACATCTGCCCGAATTACTATTTTCCTACAATGCAACACAGAATTCAACAACCGGATACAGCCCATTTTATCTTATGTTTGGACGTCATCCCAAGATACCCATCGATTTTCTACTTGGAGCTTTGGACAGTGACGATGATGATCAAACGACAACTGACGAATGGATCAAATCTCACCAGGACCGACTAAAGTATGCGTTCGACAAAGCAAGTGATCATACGTCTCTGATGGCCAAAAACAGGAAGTCGACCAACGACAGAAAAGCCTTTGACCCGGAATTGACTACTGATGACAAAGTGTACGTTCGAAACCGTCAAATCCGCGGCAGAAACAAAATTCAAGATTCATGGGACTCTACTGTGTATCGTGTTGTGAATATTTCAGGAAATGTCGTTAGTGTTGTGTCAGACGATGGCAGCCAGAAAACCTTAAACCGCCGTGATGTGACGAGATGTGTTTCCTAAATAACGCTATTACTTATGCAAAAACTTTTTGTTACTTTTGATGTTCATATGTATATTTTTCTGGAGAGTATGTGGCTATTATTGAAAAATGTATTTTGATAGAATATATATTTTTCATTTATCGAGACGCTAAATTTAAAGCTGGGGAGTATGTGGCGGAGTCATATTTATTTAAAATAATTTTTTATTTTTATTGAATAACTTACTGAGCCATAATTTACTTTATGCCATATTTGGTAGTAGTCTCCATTCATGAATTCTACTCACAGAATCTCATTGGCCAGTAAATTTGTACCCCCTTGTTTAACCGGTTTTTCTGCTATATATACTGAGGCATGGGCCCATCCCTGTCAGTGCGGGAAATTTAACTTACATATTACCAGCTGCCCGTTGTCACCACTTGAAAGGTAATTTTCTTAGTCTATTAAATTTTTGTATTTTATTTATTAAGTCCAAGTCATAAGCTCAAGTGTTTTTCATATTTTTGAGAAAAAGATATTTTAAACTATGAAATTGACGTTTCTGGCTTAGTGAACTTAAATTTTCTTATTTTTGAAGTGAATTTGAAATAAAAGTATTTTGTCTCAGTGTCTATGTGTATTATGATATTGTATATATGTTTTTGTATTTGTAGATCTGCCATTGCTTTTTCATTCCTAATAAATTTATTAAACTGAACCTGCGTTCTTCATTCCCGCTTGGTTACACTTGATTCAGGATATGTCAGCTAAAATGAGTGACATGGGAAAGGAGATTACAAATTTAAAAGAACAACATACAACAACAAATATGAGGATCAATCCTTACGTTCAATCAGGAAGAGGTCGTTCAAGGTTTAGACAAAATTATAACCCTTCACCAAGATTTCCTTATAGCTCGAATTATGGTAGGGGACGAGGATTCCAGTCAGGAGTTAACAACGGACCTCAATGTTTCAGATGCAAACAGTATGGACATTACCAATGGCAGTGCAATGTGAAGTTGGATCATATGAATTCGAAACATTTAAACGAGACACCAGCTTCTACCAGGGGCGGGTATTAGATGATAAGAGGACACGCCCACCAGAAGAGATAGTAGGAAGCAGCAATGAGGCAGAAGTGAAAGTAGATGGGATACAAGCTAAGGCTTTAGTAGATACTGGCAGTGGTGTAAGTACCATTAGTGAAACATTTTATAGAGAGAATCTAAGCCATAGAATTCTACAGTCATTTGAGGAGCTGCAAATTGAATGTGCCAATGGAGAGAATTTACCATACTCAGGCTTTATTGAAGTGGATTTTGAATCAGATGGTATTCCCATTAGAAGTTCCCAAACCAGTATTTTTCTTATAGTACCAACAACTGCTTACAGTCAGAAGACGCCCATTCTGATAGGAACAAATATTTTGAGGCATCTGGTAGACAACTGCAAAACGGACTATGGGGAGAGATTCTTACAAAACGCAGCTTTATTTACTCCTTGGTACTTGGTACTTGGCATTCAGATCCATGACAATTCAGGAGAAAATTATGAGGAGAACAAACAACAGGCTAGCATTAGTACGGTCGGCAGAGAAGAATAAGATCATCATAAAGCCCAATAGCAACATCTGTATAAAGGGATATATTGACAGTAGGAGTATGGTACAACATCCAACAACATCAGCAATATTTGAACATACAGAGAAATCAAGTCTACCGAAGGATTTAGATATAATCCCAACTTGCTTTAATTATTCCACAAACACCAAGGAAGTGGACATATATATCTCAAATGTGACAACTAGAATTGTTTCAGTACAACCTAGATCAGTATTGTGTGAGATTCAACCGGTAGAGTTTAGCAACAGTTACTGTTTACCAGATGAAGAAAATTACCAAAGTAAAGGTCCAGAGCATTTGAGAAGTGTATCATTAGAGACGTCTTTATTATCTCAGAAACAGAGGGATCAATAATGGAGATTATTCAGAGAATATAATGACATATTTTCCAAAGGAAATACAGACATTGGACATTTTACAGATGTTAAACACCAGATCAATTTATCAGATGAGAGCCCATTCAAACAAAGATATAGAAGGATCCCCCGTCTATGATTGGTGAAGTAAGAGCACATATAGAACAGTTACTATCAGCAGGGATCATTAGAAAATCCAAGTCACCCTTTGCATCTAACGTGGTACTGGTGAAGAAAAAAGATGGCAGCATTAGAATGTGTGTGGACTACAGGATGCTGAATCAGAGAACCATCAAGGACTCTTACGCATTACCGAGGATTGAGGACATTTTAGACATACTTTCAGGATCAAAATACTTTACTGTTTTGGATATGAAATCGGGATATCACCAAATCGAAATTGAGGAATCACACAAGCATAGGACAGCTTTTACAGTAGGACCCATTGGATTTTTTTAATTTAATCGTTTACCTTTTGGCCTTTCAAACAGTCCCGCAACCTATCAACGTCTCATGGAGGAATGTCTTGGAGATTTGAACATGAAGATTTGCGTTATTTATTTGGACGATTTGATCATTTTTTCAAATTCTTATGAGGAACATCTAGAACGTCTCCAGATTATTTTCAACAGACTAAGGGAATGCAACCTGAAACTCAATCCAAAGAAATGCAAATTCTTTCAAGAACAAGTGAAATATGTATGATTCATAGTATCAGCCAGTGGAATTTCAACAGATCCTGAAAAAGTCAAGAAGTTTTTAGAGTGGCCAGTGCCTACACATCCAGATGAAGTGCACCAGTTTGCAGGATTTGCAGGATTTTATAGACGTTTCATCAAAGACTTCAGCAAAATCGTCAAGCCGCTACAAGAAGTAATGCCACCACAGAACCAAAGGAAAAAGAGGACTAAAACAGAAGTAAAGGGTTGGAGATGGAAGCCAGAACATGACATAGCATTCAATAAGCTGAAATCCTCTAGTATCATTCTTATCATTTTTTTAAAAAATCCAATCACTTTGATGACAGGTTCGAATCACCTTAAAAGGATACAACTAAATTTATACATTTTTTGGGATTATGAAATTCATAATCCTAGGCCTAATAGTATTGAAGTTATGAGCCGGACACGGATGGACAGACATACTGACGGACAGACGGGCAAGAGGCCTATAAAATAATACATCCCGTCTTAAGATGGGCGAATAAAAACTGTGGATTCAATTGAAAAGCTCTCATCAGTAAGTATCAGCATATGAAGTGGAAAAAAATATTATAATGCATGGTTTCTTTAAAACCGACTTTTAAAAACACAATTTGCTAAAGAGAGTTCAAGGTCAAATAAAAGGTCAAAGTCAAAATTGCTCATGCGGTTGAATTGCTTACATCAGTATGTATCGGCATATGAAGTTTGACAGTGATTTAGGAAAAGTGAGGTCAAAAGTCAAAGGAAATGTCAAGGTCAAATTGTTGATGCAGATGCATATCTCTCATTAATATGTATCAAGATATGAAGTTTGATAAAATATCTAGATTGATGTCTTTAATTAAAACTAACTTAAACACAATTTGATAAAAGTAAGGTCAAAGTCAAATAAATATTCGAATGTTATCTTTAAACCTGAGCAAAACACCAATTAAAGAAAAGTGGGGTCAAGACCAAAGGAAAGGTCACGGTCAAAAATGTTGATGCAGTTTATTAGCTCTCATCAGTATGTATCAACATGTGAAGTTTGAAGTTTGATAACACCATCTTGAGTGGTATGTTTAAAATTGAACTAAACACTAATTTAAGAAAAGTGAGATCAAGGTCAAAGGAAAGGTCAAGGTCAAAAATGTTGAAACAGTTGCATAGCTCTCATTAATATCTATCAGCATATGAAGTTTGATAAAAATATCTTGGATAATTTCTTTGAAACTTAGGTTAGAACAGAACTAAACGCAAAATGTGACGGAAGGAAAGACGGAAAGATGGAAGACGGACATGACAAAAACACTAAATGCCCCGGCCATCTTCATGGTGGGGCATAAAAATAAATACCTGTGTAATGATCGTTAATTATCCTCGTAATCCTTTCACACCTTGTACATTACATCCTGTAGAAGCTGTCAAAATTAACACAAACAAATTAAGAACTGCGACAAGAATTCTCTTGAGAATTCAGTAATCTGTAATAAAAGTTCTTGGTACATTTCATAATATTATTCTTTGCGAAAATTCAATGGATTACCTTATTGTCATTGTACACTTTTCAGATTTGTATTGCTTATTTTGTAATACGAGCATCGGACTATTTTTTTTTTTATTTTTGTTGATTGATAACAGGCATAAAAATGTCGTTACAAAACAGCGAACAAAAATATTATTCTATCACCTACGTCTTAGTCAATTTCTAAAACTTAACATATTTGAATGATTTTTAAATATTTTATAGATATTCATCTGGATTTTTTCTTAGAACATTACTTACTTGAGAGAACAGAGAAAGATTACTCTATAACTGTGGAATAACTTGATATAAATCGTTATTTCAAAAAATTAATAACACAGCTTTTTTGTGTCTCACGGGTGAAGTACACATGTTTGAAGACAAAAAACTATAGAATATTTTTTTTAACAAAATTCAAAGCAATGTACAAGTACAACATTGTGTTTTAATAATATGTATGTGATTAATTTCTTTTTTTGAGTAAAACATAAAAACAGATATAACATCCCTACTCATGTTATTGTGATTTAAATTCAAGACACGTGGTTTAGGTTGACTCATTCAAATATTATAGGATGAAGCCAGTTAATTCTAAATAAAATTGGCAGTAAACTGGAAATTGGTATAGTCTGTTTGGATACTGTCTATTTCTTTTGCAAAAATGTCTTGTTAAAATGTGTTTCTAAACCTTTCTGAAAGACTCATTATTCTCAACAGCAAGTGGTGGCTAAAGCGGGGTGGGTGTGTAAAATAATTTATCTTATAATATATGGCGAAAAATTAGAGCACACTTGCAACCAATTCGCAAAAAATGAGAGAAAGAACAAAAAGAAAGGGAAAAGTTGCCCAAAGTGGAAGATATTATTTCATGAGGGGGGGGGGGGGGGGGTTGAGGTAAAATTTTTCTCAGTGTCAACTATTCAGTACCAATTTTAATTTTACATTTTCGGTACATTTCTAAAAGTGGGGTAGGGGGGGGGGGGCAATCAGGCTTTCTATTAATATTTCCTATACTATAATTAAGGTTGGGGAAAAAGTGGGAGGGGGGAAGGCCCCCAATGCCCCCACCCCTGTTGCTTTAACCCTGAAAGGCTATTTCCTGTGCGAAAACCAAAATAGAGTCCACCTAAAAGTGAACATGAATAAATTTCAAAATTGACTTATTTTGCTGAAAAAATAGTGAAAGTCAAATAAAAACTTCATTTATAATCATACTTTGACTTTTAATGACAAGATTATTACTTTAAAAAAAGAGACAATCCAGGATAAATTTTTCCGGTTCAAGTTTTGTTTTATAGTAGTGTTCAGCTAGATGGTGTAATTTGGCACAGGGGTTATTAATGTAACAGAGACAATTTTGTGCCTCTGCTGGGGATCGAACCCGGGACCTCTGGCATGCCAGTCCAGTGCTCTACCGATTGAGCTAAAGGGTTAACCCACTAGCCCAAGCTAGTAGGATGCCATGTATCTTACACTACCACATTGTCCCCCTCCAGAGAATGAGATGTCCTCATCTCTTTTGGAGTGCCGACACCTGTGGGGCGAAGTTCTAGGGGCAATCACTTTCACCCGCCAGAGAACACCCGGGTCCCAACGTGGGCGCCAAATGTAACAGAGACAATTTTGTGCTTCTGCTGGGGATCGAACCCGGGACCTCTGGCATGCCAGTCCAGTGCTCTACCGATTGAGCTAAAGGGTTAACCCACTAGCCCAAGCTAGTAGGATGCCATGTATCTTACACTACCACATGCCAGGGAGTTAATGAGGAAACTGGTTTACGTAGGTCAGCGAGGGTTAGGAAGAAACCGAAATGGCAAGAGTCATATGTCATGAGTCAGAGAGAGGTTACTGATACAGGTAAAGAAAAATCACAGTTAATTACGAACTTAATTTGCTCAGATGTTTTGACAGCTACTTCTCCAGCTTTGATACAGAAGGTAGTTGATTCCATTGTAAAATGATGGGACATCATTTCATAGCCAGGGGAGGATGTAGCATAGCAGAATTTTGTATATACATGTATAACTTTAAATTGTGTTTTTATTTTTATGCACTTATAATTATGAAATATAGGTAGGTTATTAAAAGTTTTACAAATATATAAAATTACAAAGTTATTAAAAGTGTCTGTGTTGATTTATTTTACATTCTGTTGAATTAATTATTTTCCCGCCAAAACTCTTTTCAGCGATTGGTTTGGACATGTCACATGACTGTTGACTGTAGACTGGTTTTTGAATCTATTTGGGGTGTTGGTCACTCTTGTACAGTGCTGTGGTTCCAGCAGGTTGTTTCTATATTTTGTGGACTCAGGATTTTCAGTCATGGTATGTTTGACTTTTCGTTTGGTTTTTATCCCTGAAGTTTAAGAATTGTTTCAGGATGAGATTTCTGTATTTTTCAGTAGTTAAAACTTGCATGTTTAATTATTTTAGCACAGCACAGCACTCAGATAAATTTTCTATAATTTGGAGAGCCTAAATTCCATAATTTTGGTAAGTCGTTTGTTAAATACTATTTGTAAATGTAAGTGTAAATAATTGTTTGATTTTATCGCTAAACTTTCATAATTAAATAGGTTCAGTGGAGATCACTTTATAAATTAAATTTTTAAGTGTTAAAACTATAACTATATTGAGTAAATGCGTTCCGATACGTATTTTCAGTGAGAGACTATTTTATAATTAGTGTTTGTATTATAATAGGAACACATGATTATTGTATACATTACTGAGGTTTTGTACATTATTTTACAGGGCCAATTATCTTTATTATCGGAAATATCCTATTTCCTTTGTGTGAAATGATGTGGAAATATTATAATATATAACTTGCTGAACTTGAAACCTGCGTTGTCTTCTTTTAATATACAACCAAGGTTTACATTTGGAGCCCCCCCCCCCCCAGTTTGCGATCGAATTCGTGCAGAACCAGTTTGTGTTCTTTATTCCATTATGTTCACTCAAGGATTCACACAGTGCTTTGTGCGGTGAGAACTACTCATGTTACACCTGAGTGACGCGCACCTGTTGGCGAATCCTATTTTAAGAATGGAAAACCCCGGGAAATAGTTACTTCCGGAAGTGAAAGCAAGCGTAGTGGATCCATGCTTAAGTTATAGATTTACAGTCACCAACATTTCCATTTGGATTTTCGTTTATAATTTGGACCCAGACAGTCCGGTAACTACGAAAACTTCCTACCAGTGACGTGTTTCGATTTACACCGAAGAACGAACATATAGCCGTTGCCTTGGCGAATATTCTGTGTACGACTTCACACACAACTGCGAACCGGAAACATGTATTGCTGGATGTAAACAGTGTAGTATCAACTGTGATTACCGAGTGTGTTTTCATTTTGTGACTTTAATTCATTTCAGTTCGGATTATTATACCCGCACTTTCGAAAGAAAGTTCGGGTATATTGTTGTTACTCATGTCCGTCCGTCCGTCCGTCTGTCACACTTTTCTTCCCTGAACTCCTCAAATGGGGGTCGAAAAATGACGTTTTTTTTATACAAAAAGCCCCTTCTTCCCTGAACTCCTCCTACATTTTTCACAAGAGCTTAATCATCCTTAAAAAAGCCCCTTCTTCCCTGAACTCCTCCTACATTTTTCACAGTAGCTTAATCATCCTTTGGGAGATGGTTGGGGGTGTCATGTAGATGTGCAGTAAGGTTTCGGAATTTTGATTTTCTCCCGGGGGATCAAATGGGGGTCGAAAAATGACGTTTTTTATACAAAGAGCCTTATTTTCCCTGAACTCCTCTTACAATTTACTCAGCAGCCTAATCATCTTTTGGGAGATGGTTGGGGGTGTCATGTAGATCTGCAATAAGGTTTCAGAATTTTGTTTTTGCTCCAGGGGATCAAATGGGGGTCGAAAAATGACGTTTTTTATGCAAAAAGCCCCATCTTCCCTGAACTCCTCTTACATTTTACTTAGCAGCCTAATCATCTTTTGTGGGATGATTACTGGTGTCATGTAGATGTGCATTAAGGTTTCGGAATTTTGATTTTGCCCCGGGGGATCAAATGGGGGTCGAAAAATGATGTTTTTTATACAAAGAGCCCTGTTTTCCCTGAACTCCTCTTACATTTTACTTAGCAGCCTAATCATCTTTTGGGAGATGGTTGGGGGTGTCATGTAGATGTGCAGTAAGGTTTCGGAATTTGGATTTTGCTCCAGGGGATCAAATGGGGGTCGAAAAATAATGTTTTTCATACAAAGAGCCCTGTTTTCCCTGAACTCCTCTTACATTTTACTCAGCAGCCTAATCATCTTTTGGGAGATGGTTGGTGGGGTCATGTAGATATGCAGTAAGGTTTTGGAATTTAAATTTTGCCCCGGGGGGTCAAATGTTGGTCGGAAAATGACGTTTTTCGTGCAAAAAGCCCTGTCTTACTTGAAGTCTTCCTTTATGTTACTCAGAAGCCTAATAATCTTTTAGGAGTGTTAAATATTTTGAAAATTATGTAAATTATCAACGTCAAGGGGTAACAAGATGTGTTTGTGAAATACTATGTGCCTGGCGTCAACAAAGTACGAAAAAGCTATTTTTAGCATATAGGTCACAGTCAAGGTCACAAGGTCATTGACCTTGGTGTTGTTTGTAAGAACTTAATTAGTGGGGTATGCATACCAAATATGAAGTTGTCATCTCCTATGGTTCAAAAGTTATGGCAAAAAGTAGAAAAAGCTATTTTCAGTATAAAGGTCACAGTTAAGGTCACATGGTCATTGTCCTTGGTGTTGATTGAAAGAACTTTATTAGTGGAGTATGCATACTAAATATGTAGTCCCTATCTCTTATGGTTCAAAAGTTATGGCAAAAAGTGGAAAAAGCTATTTTAGCATATAAGTCACAGTCAAGGTCATTGACCTTCATGTCATTTGAAGGAACTTTATCAGTGCAGTATGCATACCAAATATGAAGTCTCTATCTCCTATGGTTCAAAGGTTATGGCAAAAAGTGGAAAAAGCCATTTTTAGTATAAAGGTCACAGTCAAGGTCACATGGTCATTGGCCTTGGTGTTGTTTGAAAGAACCTTTTTAGTGAAGTATGCATACCAAATATTAAGTCCCTATCTCCTATGGTTCAAAAGTTATGACCAACACTTGAAAAACCTATTTTTAGCATATAAGTCACAGTCAAGGTCACAAGGTCATTGACCTTGGTGTCATTTGAAAGAACTTTGTTAGAGGAGTATGCATACCTGAAATATGAAGCCTCTATCTCTTACGGTTCAAAAGTTTTGGCCAAGGTTAAACTTTACAACAGACAAACAGACAAACAGATAAACAGACAAACAGACAGGACAAAAACAATTTGCGCCCCGAAAAAATTCGGCGCATAAAAAAACATTGCATGCTGGGAAACACCTTGAATTCTTATGAGTAATTTATGTACATGTCAAATGTGAGAGTCATATCTAATATCAATCAAAAGTTATAAGCAAATGCAACATTTTTGAAAAGTAGGTTAGGCTTGATCGCTTCAAGGTCAAGGTCACAGTGTAAAGGTATTTGGAAAGGTCTTATCACAGGTAATAATAAACATGCATTATGATATGAATGCCCTTACTTTTCTCTTTCAAAATGATGAATTTAATATAACAACTTAATTTTTTTGCAAGTTGGTCAAACTTCTAGGTCACAATTGTAAAAAAAAAAAACCATGCCATTCTCACAGGTAAATATACTAATAATAAGTTTAATATGAATGTTTCTTTTCATTCAGTAGATATGACCGTGATAACCAAGATTAAATTTTTTGAGACAGATGGACTGAGTCTGACATACAATTAATGTACATATTTCTATATGAATTGGGTAAAATTGGCCCAGTGGTTCTAGAGAAGTTAAAAATGTAAAAAGTTTTCAGACAAACAGATGGACAACACGTCACGACAGACATTATATGCTAAGGAAACAAAAAAAGCTCAAACGAGTGTTTTGAAAGGGTTACAATATGGTTGGAGTATTTGAAAAGCTGTTTTTTTTCCTGCAGAGATATGCATGACCAACATATTTATGTTTAATTTTTTCTTTAGTAATTTGTTTGTTTGTTGTGAATACATCTTCCCTCATATGGAGACACCACCAAATAATAATGAAGATAAGATGTGTTTGTGAAGCACTGGTGTCCCAGTATGGAAGCCTATGGCAAAGGTTGAAGTTTCTCAAATATATGTCAAACTCAAAGGTCAAGGGTTCATATTGTTAGTATCAGAAGAAAGTCTTGTCACAAGGAATGCACATGTTAAATAAAGAAATCTCTAGTAATTCCTGTTCAAAAAATAATTGAGTATGAAAGCCCTAGCACCTAGTGATCAAAAATTAGGCAAAGTTTAAAGTTTGATATTTTTCTTGTAAAAATGTGTATCCCATGTCAAGCAATCAGATGTAAAAATTAATGGTACCCAAATAAAAGGTCTTATTAAATTGTCACAAGAAATAAACCTATAAAATGTGGAAGCTATATGTATAGCCCATCCCACTTAAAACTTATGGGCAAGCTAGCTAGGATTTAATTTTTGCAGACTTATAGACAGACATACTATAAACACAAGAAACAAAATATGTATGATAATTAGTCAAATGGAAAAAAATATACTATTAAACTGGAATCACAAAATAGATTGTTATTTCAGGGACAGGAAGTGGGTAGGAAGATTGCAATCCCCCTCCCCCCATCTGGCATTTGCTTTGTTATTTAAACAAGACTATATACTGTAGCAAGTAAAAAATGACTCTTGATATCCTCTCCCTATATGTAAACTTAGAAAACATTGACCTCACTATCATTGTTTTTTTTATTTGTTTATTTGTTTTCATTTTTTTTTCTCCTGCTTGTCACGAAATTCTGGGCTGGAATTTTTTGACTGAGATGTGAACCCCCTCCCTACACCCGAAAAAAAATTCTGGATCCGCACCAGTATTGGCAGTAACTGAATGTCACATCGACAACGGGAGATAACTTCACAATATGAAATTCGTTTAGTGTGGCATGGGATGATCTTCGACCCTTTTTAAACTTTAACCTAATCGTTGACTTCTACTTACCGACTCCCTGTGTCTCGTAAACTTCATGAAATATAAATCCAATTATAACACAAAATGAATTAATCCAATGCACACCAGACTGCAACCATGTGCCATTTTGGCAAACTTTCGTCGATTCCTGAAGTGGGAATCGGCCGAGGTGTGCCAAATGGTGTTTAATCTATAAATATCATAATGGGTGACACAACGTGATGTAATGTAGAAATTTACATGTTCACATGTATAGTACAAGAACAAATTTTAAATTAATTCATTACAAACAATATTAAATTTTAACAAGCCTTTTCCATCTAGCCTATTCCAAAAAGTATGTGCTGTGTGATTGTGGTGTCGAGGGGGGGGGGGGTAGTAAATTTAAAAAGGTCCTATTATGAGCAAAACATATATCAAAATCTAATTTCAGACGCGAATCCAGAATTTTTTTCCGGGGGGGGGGGTCACCTCAGTAAAAAAAAATCCTATCCTAGAAATTGACAATAAATAAAAATCTAAAGTAAATCTCACCTAAACGTCAAAAACCTATATCGTGGAGGTGGGGTGGGGGTAGTGGTGACTTCTATTGCCGCAAATGTTTAACTTTTCATACCTATTTTACACATATTCGCGTTTACCAGGGGGGGGATCTGCATTTTCCAAGGGGGGTCCATTGTAACTTTTTCCTTGTTTTAGTGTATACATTTTTTATGCTTGTAAATTCCAGGGGGGGGGGTCCTGACCCCCCCTCCCCCCGCGACAGATCCTTGCATGAATTTACATCATTAATAAAATTCAGACTGGTATATAATGAATTAAGCATGTATAAAATAAATATAAGACGTTCTGAGTTATAGGTCACAGGGTCTGAGAATTTCATAATTAATTTGATTAATACATGTAGATTATAGAATTATTTTGACTATTTCCTTGGAAAGTCGCCCAATATGTAGGAGCGTGTATTTAGAGGCAAACACCTTAGTGCGGGTATTACTGTCTCATGACAGCATCTGGTTGGAATTATCTATTTTCATTTCTATTATTTTCTTTTCATTTTGGATTTATATATTTATTTTTTCTTTGTGTTTTTGTGAATTTAAAATTGTGTTGTGTCCCCACTGAAGATCAAGTGAAACCAAAGTTGACAGCATCAAGTAAAGTAAGGGTAAGCTAAACAAATTAAAATATCTAAACATTTTTAAAGAGTAAAGACATTCATAAATAATTTAAAGAAAATCAATCATTAGGTAATTGCATGGCACTACTAACAATGCATGGTATCACTAACCGGTAAGTTGTAGTATTTATAGGTCTACAGTCACAAAGCAAGGTTTTCATTGAGGTGTATATTCTGTTGAACAGTCCTGGTAACAATCGTTCAGTGAGTTGTGGGTATTTTGAGTTGACATTGTAGACAATGACCTAGATATTTACAGAACCATACTAATTGAAGTTTGTCTGTTGTCTACAGGGCACTAGTCCAAAGGGTACTATCAGTAATACTACTCTGTAACTTGGGTACTGTGTTAGAAATTTCAAATTGATTAGATTAAGAGTGTATGACAAACTTGCATTTTCTGATCAAAGTGTTATGTTGATCATTTGATCTTTGTCGTCAATAGGTCACCCATTTTTGTTAGCTACAGTTTTAAGTTATTGTACTGATCATTGATTCAAAGTGTGAGAGTGTGTGTGTGTAGAAACCGCTCAGTCGTTGATCATAAGTGCACTTTTTTGCGTTCGGTTTTGTCGTGTTTTTTGTAAACATTGATCATGGCGTCCGAAGAAGAGAAAAAGCTTATACAGGCTTTTAAAGATCTTGGCTTAAATCCAAAGTGTGAAACATCAGCTGATCTTCAAAAATGGCTAGAGGATTTTTCAGCATCAGCCAAGCCAGATACAAAACCTGACATTACAACTACCATAGTGCAGTCAAGCCACACAAATATGCCAAGATTGTCAATTTTTTATGGAGAAAGTGCGACAAATGTGAGGCAGATTATGACCAATGGCGTTTTGAGGTGAAGAGTTTACTGCGTGAGAAAACATACAAACAGGACGTTATTATGCAAGCCATTAGGAGATCTGTCAGAGGTGAAGCTAGCAGAATACTGATGCGGTTAGGTCCAGGTATTAGTATTGGTGCTGTATTGGAAAAATTTGAAAGTGTGTACGGGACAGTAGACACCAAAGAAGAATTATTAGCCAAATATTACAGCGCTAAACAAGGCGAAAAGGAGGATATTACATCTTGGTCGTGCAGACTTGAAGATATATTAAATAGAATCATAGAACAGGACCTAATCACAATCTATGACTCAAAGGAGATGTTAAGATCAAAGTTTTGGGCAGGCCTCAGACAGGATTTAAAAGATATCTCTGGATTTAAGTTTGAAATGATCAATGACTTCGACAAATTAAGAGTGGAATTAAGAAAAATAGAAAAAGAACATGTAGTAAAGGAAAAGGATACAAAGGCAACAAAGAAAACAACAAGTTTGACACAACAGGTTTCTGAAAAAGGTCAACAGGAGTCCGACATTACAGAATTAAAAACCTTGATTCAGGATATGTCAGCTAAAATGAGTGACATGGGAAAGGAGATTACAAATTTAAAAGAACAACAAATAACAACAAATATGAGGACCATCGTTCAATCCCATCGTTCAATCAGGAAGAGGTCGTTCAAGGTTTAGACAGAATTATAACCCTTCACCAAGATTTCCTAATAGCTCGAATTATGGTAGGGGAAGAGGATTCCAGTCTGAAGTTAACAACGGACGTCAATGTTTCAGATGCAAACAGTATGGACATTACCAATGGCAGTGCAATGTGAAGTTGGATCATATGAATTCGAAACATTTAAACGAGACACCAGCTTCTACCAGGGGCGGGTATTAGATGATAAGAGGACACACCCACCAGAAGAGATAGTAGGAAGCAGCAATGAGGCAGAAGTGAAAGTAGATGGGATACGAGCTAAGGCTTTAGTAGATACTGGCAGTGGTGTGAGTACCATTAGCGAAACATTCTATAGAGAGAATCTAAGCCATAGAATTCTACAGTCATTTGAGGAGCTGCAAATAGAATGTGCCAATGGAGAGAATTTACCATACTCAGGCTTTATTGAAGTGGATTTTGAATCAGATGGTATTCCCATTAGAAGTTCCCAAACCAGTATTTTTCTTATAGTACCAACAACTGCTTACAGTCAGAAGACGCCCATTCTGATAGGAACAAATATTTTGAGGCATCTGGTAGACAACTGCAAAACGGACTATGGGGAGAGATTCTTACAAAACGCAGCTTTATTTACTCCTTGGTACTTGGTACTTGGCATTCAGATCCATGACAATTCAGGAGAAAATTATGAGGAGAACAAACAACAGGCTAGCATTAGTACGGTCGGCAGAGAAGAATAAGATCATCATAAAGCCCAATAGCAAAATCTGTATAAAGGGATATATTGACAGTAGGAGTATGGTACAACATCCAACAACATCAGCAATATTTGAACATACAGAGAAATCAAGTCTACCGAAGGATTTGGATATAAATCCAACTTGCTTTAATTATTCCACAAACACCAAGGAAGTGGACATATATATCTCAAATGTGACAACTAGAATGGTTTCAGTACAACCTAGATCAGTATTGTGTGAGATTCAACCGGTAGAGTTTAGCAACAGTTACTGTTTACCAGATGAAGAAAATTACCAAAGTAAAGGTCCAGAGCATTTGAGAAGTGTATCATTAGAGACGTCTTTATTATCTCAGAAACAGAGGGATCAATAATGGAGATTATTCAGAGAATATAATGACATATTTTCCAAAGGAAATACAGACATTGGACATTTTACAGATGTTAAACACCAGATCAATTTATCAGATGAGAGCCCATTCAAACAAAGATATAGAAAGATCCCCCCGTCTATGATTGGTGAAGTAAGAGCACATATAGAACAGTTACTATCAGCAGGGATCATTAGAAAATCCAAGTCACCCTTTGCATCTAACGTGGTACTGGTGAAGAAAAAAGATGGCAGCATTAGAATGTGTGTGGACTACAGGATGCTGAATCAGAGAACCATCAAGGACTCTTACGCATTACCGAGGATTGAGGACATTTTAGACATACTTTCAGGATCAAAATACTTTACTGTTTTGGATATGAAATCGGGATATCACCAAATCGAAATTGAGGAATCACACAAGCATAGGACAGCTTTTACAGTAGGACCCATTGGATTTTTTTAATTTAATCGTTTACCTTTTGGCCTTTCAAACAGTCCCGCAACCTATCAACGTCTCATGGAGGAATGTCTTGGAGATTTGAACATGAAGATTTGCGTTATTTATTTGGACGATTTGATCATTTTTTCAAATTCTTATGAGGAACATCTAGAACGTCTCCAGATTATTTTCAACAGACTAAGGGAATGCAACCTGAAACTCAATCCAAAGAAATGCAAATTCTTTCAAGAACAAGTGAAATATGTATGATTCATAGTATCAGCCAGTGGAATTTCAACAGATCCTGAAAAAGTCAAGAAGTTTTTAGAGTGGCCAGTGCCTACACATCCAGATGAAGTGCACCAGTTTGTAGGATTTGCAGGATTTTATAGACGTTTCATCAAAGACTTCAGCAAAATCGTCAAGCCGCTACAAGAAGTAATGCCACCACAGAACCAAAGGAAAAAGAGGACTAAAACAGAAGAAAAGGGTTGGAGATGGAAGCCAGAACATGACATAGCATTCAATAAGCTGAAATATCATATGACACATGCCCCCATATTAGCATATGCAGATTACAACAAAGAATTCGAACTACATATAGATGCCAGCACAGAAGGTTTAGGAGCAGTTTTATGTCAAGAACAAGGAAGAAAGTTACGAGTTATAAGTTATGCCAGCAGAACTTTAGGAAAATCAGAAGAAAATTTCCCGGCAATGAAGTTAGAATTTTTATGTCTAAAATGGGCTGTCACCGAGAAATTATATGATTATTTATACGGACACAGATTTGTGGTAAAAACTGACGACAACCCCTTAACTTACATACTGACAACAGCCAAGTTAGATGCAACAGGGCAGAGATGGGTGTCAGCTTTATCTGCATTTGATTTTGACATTACATACAAGCCAGGGAAGATCAACACGGGTGCAGATGCTTTGTCCAGGTATCCACTAGCCAATAGGAACATCACCACAGAAGCGGTACAGGCAGTATGCAAGAACACTCAGGTAAGTACGCATATTGTCAACATGGCAGAATCAGTGGAACCATTGGACATCATAGAAATAACAGACTTTCCAGGACAACCATTGGCTCAAATGGAAATAAGAGAACTAAGGAAGTTACAACATGATGATTCCTTGATTAGATTTTGGATAGAAGCAGTGAGAAGCAAACGTTTACCACCTAGACACGCCATACCCAGAACAAAAGACCACAGTACAATGATGAAAAATTTTGACAACTTTATACTTATAAGAGGGGTACTCTACAGGACTGTAAAGCTTCAAGAAAACAACATTAACCAACTAGTACTGCCTAGAAAACTTATTCAATCAGCTCTTATAGGACTTCACAACAACATGGGTCATCCCGCAAAAGATAGGACAACAGCTCTATTGCGAGACAGATTTTATTGGGTAGGGATGAGTTTTGATACAGAAAACTGGATAAAGAACTGTGACAGATGAAAGTCAACATGTCAGAAAGCTCCGTTGGTCAGCATAACATCTTCATATCCATTAGAATTAGTTTGCTTAGACTACTTGACATTGGAACCATGCAAAGGAGGGATTTGTAACATCTTAGTCATTACTGATCACTACACCAGATATGCCATGGCTATTCCAACAAGAAACCAAACTGCAAAAACAACAGCAGAAGCATTCTACAACAACTTTATATTACATTATGGAATTCCAGCTGGATTGCATAGTGATAAAGGAGCTCAATTTGAAAGTCATTTGATTATGGAATTATGTGAAATTACAAAGATAGAAAAATCGAGAACCACCCCATACCACCCGATGTCAAATGGAATGACCGAAAGATTTAACAGGACACTCCTTAGTATGCTAGGTACATTGGAAAATAGAGAAAAGCAAGATTGGAAAAAGTATATACCATCATTAGTGCATGCGTACAACTGTACAAAACATGAGAGTACTGGGTATTCCCCATTTTAATTAATGTTCGGGAGGAAGCCAAAGCTACCTTTAGACTTAGCGTTCAGATTAGAGGATAGCAATGAAGAGAGACCAAATTATAATGAGTATATTACAGATTTGAAGAACAAAATGGAGAAGACCTTTGACATAATGAGGAAAGCAGCAGAAAAGTCAAGAATAAAGCAGAAAAATCATTTTGACAAGAAAGCAAAGGCAAAAAAGCTAAGTATTGGAGATCAAGTTTTATTACGGATTTTAGCTTATGAAGGAAAACATAAAATAACAGATAAGTTTGAGACGAAAGTTTATTTTGTTAAATCACAACCTAACCCGGATATTCCAGGTTTTCTAATTTCAGATGAAGATGGAACAGAGAAAACGGTTCACAGGAATTTAATAATTCCAACAAGTACAAGAAGAGAAGAATTTACAGATGTCAGGCCTGACAAAAGTATAAGAGAGAAAACAGAGAAGAAGAGTTCACAGATTAAGAAGGTGGACAATTCAAATAGAGAGGAGAGAAGATACCACAGTAGTGACAGTGAGACTGAATATGAAGTTTATATGGTTGAAGTCAGACATGAAGTGGCACCACAGCCAGATTCAGTGCAGACTCAGCAACCAGAGGGAACTCAAGAGGAACCAGAGGAAGCTCAAGAAGAACCAGAAGAAGCTCAAGAAGAAGGAGAACCAGAGGGAATTCCACATGAGCAACAGGAAGAACCAAATCTACAACCTGAGGTTGTGGCCCAGGGAGTTAATGAGGAAACTGGTTTACGTAGGTCAGCGAGGGTTAGGAAGAAACCGAAATGGCAAGAGTCATATGTCATGAGTCAGAGAGAGGTTACTGATACAGGTAAAGAAAAATCACAGTTAATTACGAACTTAATTTGCTCAGATGTTTTGAAAGCTACTTCTCCAGCTTTGATACAGAAGGTAGTTGATTCCATTGTAAAATGATGGGACATCATTTCATAGCCAGGGGGAGGATGTAGCATAGCAGAATTTTGTATATACATGTATAACTTTAAATTGTGTTTTTATTTTTATGCACTTATAATTATGAAATATAGGAACATGTAGGTTATTAAAAGTTTTACAAATATATAAAATTACAAAGTTATTAAAAGTGTCTGTGTCGATTTATTTTACATTTTGTTAAATTAATTATTTTCCCGCCAAAACTCTATTGAGCGATTGGTTTGGACATGTCACATGACTGTTGACTGTAGACTGGTTTTTGAATCTATTTTGGGTGTTGGTCACTCTTTGTACAGTGCTGTGGTTCCAGCAGGTTGTTTCTATATTTTGTGGACTTAGGATTTTCAGTCATGGTATGTTTGACTTTTCGTTTGGTTTTTATCCTTGAAGTTTAAGAATTGTTTCAGGATGAGATTTATGTATTTTTCAGTAGTTAAAACTTGCATGTTTAATTATTTTAGCACAGCACAGCACTCAGATAAATTTTCTATAATTTGGAGAGCCTAAATTCCATAATTTTGGTAAGTCGTTTGTTAAATACTATTTGTAAATGTAAGTGTAAATAATTGTTTGATTTTATCGCTAAACTTTCATAATTAAATAGTTCAGTGGAGATCACTTTATAAATTAAATTTATAAGTGTTAAAACTATAACTATATTGAGTTAATGCGTTCCGATACGTATTTTCAGTGAGAGACTATTTTATAATTAGTGTTTTGTATTATAATAGGAACACATGATTATTGTATACATTACTGAGGTTTTGTACATTATTTTACAGGGCCAATTATCTTTACTATCGGAAATATCCTATTCCCTATGTGTGAAATGATGTGGAAATATTATAATATATAACTTGCTGAACTTGAAACCTGCGTTGTCTTCTTTTAATATACAACCAAGGTTTACATTAACACAGGTGAAGCGGTGGATTTAAATTAGTTGCGAAATTGATATAGAAGTGAGAACACAAGTGGCCATCAATTTATGATAAGTAGGTAGTATTTTTTTTAAACAATAAATATATCTAAAGCTTTAGACGTGACTGAATAAGTCTTTCCTGGCTATAGATATTATTTATTACCAAGAAATCTACTGGGGGAGCCAGTAAGAGCTGAGCTGCAAGAGCCGGTTAAAGACGATGTCATATGAGCTGAGCTGTAAGAGCCAGTAACTAGAAGAGCCGTGTTGTAAGAGTAAGTACGCAGAAGAGCCGAGCTGTACATGTAAGAGCCGATCACTTATGGGCCAATCACTTTGATTTTTCTGTACATAATTGATAAATAAAAAGAAGTCTAACATTTGTCTGTATATAATGCTCAATCATATATTTGTATAAATTTATATATTGCTCAATCATATATTTGTATAAATTGAACCTGCCAGTTCCTCAGAAAATTAACTGAGGGTATTCAACCGCCTCTGCTAATTGTTATAATATAATTGGGTTTCACACTATAAAAACAACAGAACAGACGCATAATGACAGACTCTATATAAATAAGGAAAACAAAGGAAGACAACTCTTGCATTTTACATTCTCTGTCATATTTTTTCTGTGCCTCAGCAGTGTCACGAGAATAGTATGAAATTTCAGGTAAAATTAACCAACTGGTACCTAGGTTATTTTCTTCCATAATACACTCCTGTATTATCTGCTTTTTATTAGCCGATGCACACTTTCTAATCATTTTCCTGAGAAAGATGGATAACTCTGTAAGAATTCTGCATTTTTTAATCATTCATAAAAAGCTTAATTTTCACCCGATTTGAGAAATGAATCAGTTGGTCACACAATGGATATAAAACCAGAAATCTCTGTCGAGACTGAAGCTCTACTGGTTTGTACTTATAACAAAGGATGAGAAAAGAAGCCTTTGTTATCAGACCAAAACTGCAAAAGGAGTAGAATTTCAAAGGAATTTCACAGACATTTCTATTTTTAGTGACACTGATCATCGAAATCAAAAACTGATGCACTATTTTATGTATCTTAGTGTAGTCTACTTGTGTGCCAAGTTATATTGAAATCAGATCAAAACTGTAGGAGAAGTAGCGTTTTGAAAAATTGCTTACGGACAGATGTACAGCTAAACAGACGGACGGACGGACGACGGACACCTTACTATCGCATCTTCTGGTCTCTGATCAGAGGAGATAAACAAGAGGCCCATGGGCCACATCGCTCACCTTAACCATTCTGTTCTTTACCAGCTAGATTTCCCCCTTTTAATACATATTGCGACCTCACTCTACCCCCACTGATCATAATTTAGACATTTTGAAATGTACACTAGCCAAGGAAACTTCCATGTGCACATTAGTTTCAGCTTTTCTGGCCCATTGGTTCTTAAGAAGATTTTCAAAGATTTTCCTATATATTTCTACATAAAACTTTGATTCCCCATTTGTCACAGTAAAATCCCCATATTTAAGCATTGAATTCATATTTTTGGCTGTCTTCGGTCCTATAACACACCTGGCCGTGCCGACAAATTGAATACCGCGCGTTAGCGCGGTATGATAAATTTGTCGGCACGGCCAGGTGTGTTATAGGACCGAAGACAGCCAAAAATATGAATTCAATGCTTATATTTACATTCCTTCTTCATAATTGCTTTTCTCGCTAACATTTAATGTGAATTTAGTGCTGTTCAAAACTAACGTGGTTAATAGACGTAAGAGCCGTTTGTGACGTCAGATGACGTTAAGTGACGTTGCAAAGTTAAATTACGCAAAAAAACATTGCGATTAAAAATATGACAAATTAATTCTTAACGCACATTACGTTAAATTCTACATTAATTTTTCAGGGTTGTAGTTTTTCGTTAAATTGAAATAAAACATTTTACATTTTGGTGTTTCTAGAGTATTGAAAATGCATATAGTTCGTACTGTGTATTCTAACGCGCGGTGACAAGGTTTTGCGTGTGTTATAGAAATTTGAACGTCGTGGATTTCTAATGGATTTGATAAGGAAAATTATACTAAATGTAAATATTATTATTTTGTTACAGTATTTTAATATTATTTAAATATCCCGTGTAGAACCCCTTTGTTTTTAGACATGTTTTCACTGTATATTCCTTTACTGAACCTCAATTCACTGGACCTTTAAACTCGCCAGTCCGTGCAAGATAGTTTGGACACGGCAGTCCAGAGAGGAGGACGCTTTTACCCCTCTCTCATACATGTACATGTAGATATCTGTTATGTTTTGTAATAAGAAATTATAATAACACCGAGTACCAGTATTGCTTGCAGGGCATCCTCTGTATTTCCTGTATGTTATGGTCCAGCTTTTCTGAGGTAAGGTTTATGTTTATAATTTTTTATCTTTAATATTTCATTTTACGTTTATTTGTCCTAAAACATCAAGTCTACACATTTCTCATCATTTTAAGCATGTATGTTTCGTTTATAATTGTATTTCTATGTATAGTAACACGTATTTGAATATTTCTAAACTATGATGTACAGTTTCCGTCATAAAAGTTTGTCCGTGTAGTACCAATTCGCAATATTGCATTTGTGTACTAAGAGTTGTATGCATAGTTTAAACAATCGTTTGTGTAGTTAGTCTTATATAAATGTGAACATTGGTGGTCATAATGTGAACAATTTAAAATTTTCCCTACCCAAGGATGCTTCCAGATTAGTTTCAGCTTTTCTAAGTGCTTCTTGAGGAGGAGATATTCAGAGATTTTCTTATATATTTCTTGGATTCCCCATTGTAGCCCCGCCCTACCCACGGGGATCATGATTTGTACAATCTAGAATCTGCACTATCCAAGGATATTTCCACATAAGTTTAAGTTTTTCTGGTTTAGTTGTTTTTATAAAGGAGATTATCAAAGATTTTTCCTATATAGTTCTATGTAAAACTTTGATTCTGCATTGTGGTCCCTCCGTTCTTTCAGGGATTATGATTTGTATAATTTAGAATCTTCACTATCCAAGGGTGCTTCCGCATAAGTTTTAGCTTTTCTTGAGAAATTGTTTTTAAGAAGAATATTTTGAAAGATTTTTCCTTTCATTTTTCTATGTAAAACTTTGATTCCCCATTGTGGCTCCGTCCTACCCTCGGGGGTCATGATTTGAATAATTAAGAATCTAAACTTCCCCAACATGCTTCCACATAAGTTTCAGTTTTTCTGGCCCAGTGGTTCTTAAAAAGAAGATTTTCAAAGATTTGTTCTATATATTTCTATGTAAAACTTCGATTTCCAATTGTGGCCCGCCCTACCCCTGGGGGTCAAGATTTGAAAATTTAGAATCAACACTAACCAAGGATGCTATCACATAAGTTTCAGCTTTTCTGGTCCAGTGGTTCTTAAGAAGAAGATATTCAAAGATTTTTCCGATATATTTATATGTAAAACTTTGATTCCTCATTTTGGCCCCGCCCTACCCCCGGGGGTCATGATTTGAACAATTTAGAAACTACACTATCCCATGATGCTTCCACATAAGTTTCTTGACCAGTGGTTCTTGAGAAGATTTTTAAATGACCCCATCCTATCTTTGTCTTTTCTTGATTATCTCCCCTTGTGAGGGGACTAGGCCCTTTTTTTAACAATTTCAATTCCCCTTAACCCAAGGATGCTTTGCAAGTTTGGTCAAAATTGGCCCAGTGGTTCTTGAGAAGAAGTGGAAAATGTGAAAAATTTACAGACGGACAGATAGGCGGAAGGACGGACGGACAGACGGACCGACAAACGGATGATTGACAAAATGTGATGAGAAAAGCTCACTTGAGCATTCGGCTCAGGTGAGCTAAAAACTGACATTTTTTGGACTCCTTAAAAATTATTGGGCATTGCTACTATTGCCCATTTTACAATACCACTGTTTTCAGAATTCTTAAGTAGCAATGTCCAATAATTTTTTAGGAGTCAAAAAATTAAC
>NW_026927552.1:0-30673 GCF_032062105.1 Saccostrea cuccullata | reverse complement strand
AAATTACAGGTTGCAATTGGTTATAAAATATGCCTAGAGTTTGGAAATGGAAATTATTAATTATGCAATATGCTGAAAAGCAGAGAAATAAACCACAAATCGTGCGCTGAAAATTTTAAGCGGTAAATTGCACCTTTTTTACATAACGGGATCTGTACAGAGAATCGCACACGGCATATATGCCAACGTGACAAGTCTGTGTGATTTGCACAATAACTCACAAAAAATTAAAAAAAAAAACATTCCTGAAATATTTTTATACAAAACCTAGATGGATCAAACAGGGGTCCATTAAAAAAATCAAGGTGTATATCATTTTGATAGGGGTAGATGGGGACAAGACATACATACCTGATAGGACAATTTTCCCTTATTTCTGGGAAAAAAAACCCATCATATACATAATGTATGCTCTAAATTTCTGGGAATTACCTACCTATGAACCAAAATTGAGAATTTATCAGCTCGTATGTATGATAAATATGAAAATAACGATCAGTAATCAAGCTCAAACTCTATTTGAACAATACTTATTGGGAGAAAAGCAAACATGTACCTCATGTGCCTCAAAAAACATCGGAGAGAAGAAAGCATCCTTTATCGACCGTTTCCTTATTCTAGAATTGTTCGTACGTAAAGGATGGTCTTCCACATCTAGGTGACAAAAACTTCTTATTTAGGTGAAATTACTTTTCAACTGTTATTGGCCAAACCCGATCATATTTATGCTTAATATTACCGGTAATTATTTTTATTATTGAAAGAAATATAATATTTAAAGCCGCTTCATCTGAAACAGACACATATTATCTTAAACAATAAAAGTATGTCATTACATAGATAATATATAAAAATTAATTTTAAGATTGATTTAATAGTTTATTACAACAATCCTTACATGGAAAACATAGACCAAAAAACCTTGTTGACAAACAGCAGTTCCTGACGGGAAGTTAAGATCTGTTTTGAAGTCCTTTGAAAAAATACTTTTATCGGTTATATCTAATTATGAAGAGAATTCAAACCCGAGTATTTTTTTTTCCATTAGTAGAATCCTAAGTCATGATATATCTTTTAGAAATTAAGAAATTAACTGAATATAATCCATAGTAATTTTTATATTAATATGCATATTTACAGAATAAAGGAAAATCAGATATTTTTAAAGATTTAAAGATTTAAAGATATTTAAAGATTTAAAGATATTTTTCTGCGATTAGAATCGGACCAAGCGGCTTTAAAGCCGCTTGGTCCGATTTTAATCGCTAAAAAAAGATATTTGTTTTTCTTCTTGAAAAATAATTGTCCATAAATTATTTCAACTTTTGTCAAATTATATCCCCAAAGTCTTTTTCTTTTAAAGATATCAAAATTTAAAAGTTAATAAAATAATTTTTGTTAGGTCACACAAAAAATAATCCTCTGTTTACATTGCGTGAAATCACCTTCGAAAAATTTTGTTTAAAAATTTTTTTGTTTAAAAAACACAATACAGTTAAGGCGCGCAAAGGAAATATCGACTAAAATTTGTATTCAAAAATGTATTCGTAATCGGGATGGCAATTATTTTTAGTACATTATCTATATCGGATAATTGTAATTATGATTAATAACTATATATCGAGGACGATTATATTTTATATTTAGACAAGTCACGTGATGCGGCAGTCACACGATTTTAGCTCGTTGACTTGAAGTATTGATGTTACATATAAATATCACTAGTGCAAGGGCATAACCAAGTAAATTTCAAAGTTTAGTATATAAATATTTTCAACACGCAATGTAATTTCTAAAAAGTGCTGCGATCCTGTCTAAATTCTACAATTTCATTGTTAAAATTATACTTGTGTGACCGAATGCCAAATTTTTTGTTGGTCAGCGGCATCAAATATTGATTTAATTAAATTGTTTTTAAGATTTCATCAGGATCGCAGCACTTTCAGATACCTTAATCGTTCTTTAGTTGAAATGTAAAAGCTTACTTTGATCCCTAGAGTGTATGCCCTTGCACTAGATCGATTTATTAAGACCCCCCACATTACCCTCCGATGGACTTGCATACAAATATACGGCAGTGTCAATTAAATACGTAATGTACAGAAAATATATTTATAAAATAGTGAATAAGACATTAAATTCAAGTTATTGGCCCAAAGAATATCTGTCAAAAATATTTTATTTAATTAGAGAATACATATTTTGTTGAGAAAATATTACTTGATCTGTCTTTCATTGCATACAAACTACGTCACGTTGTAAGAAATGACGTCATATCGACAAGTATATTGCAATCAATGACTTGTTTATAACTTTTTATGTGGGATTTAACTAACGACGAAACAACACGCTGTAGTAAGTTTTTATGTAGTTTGACGATTTCTTACTAGTTAAATTAGCAGATAAACTCATTTTGTGGTATTTTAAAGAAATGTTGTATGACGTATATTGTGTATGATGTCATAGTAAAGTTTTCCCGTACAAATTAGGCTCCGCCTCCTTTTTGTAACCTAAACTGTGCTGCGAAATAATTTTTGTTAGGTCACACAAAAAATAATCCTATGTTGATATCACGTGAAATCACCTTCGAAAAATTAGGTTTATCGATTACATGTATATCTCATGAAGAACAAACCCGACCATTTTTTCTATAAGGTTTTTATAAATGGAAAAAAAAAATACACGGGTTTGAATTATCTTCATATAATTAGATATAACCGATAAATTTATTTTGTTCAAAGTTAACTTCACAACGGATATTAACTTCCCGTCAGAAACTTCTGTTTGTCAATAAAGTTTTTGATCTATGTTTTCCTTGCTGGGATAATTGTTATAAAGTATTAAATCAATCTGATAATTTTATTTTGATATATTATCTATGTAGTACTTTTATTGTGTAAGATTATATGTGCCTGTTTCGGATCAAGCGGCTTTAAGCAGTATCTTGTGATCGTGACTGATAATCAAGCTTTTCCTATCAGAATGTATTATATAGTATCTATATTTGTATTGTTTCTAATGACTTTTTGGCTTGGTTGCTATACGTTATTTCCGCATTTCATTTTTAAAGTACTTCAAAATTGCTTCATAAGAAAACAAAGAAATAGCGTATTTTAATGTGAAATAGTTTTAAAAAGCAACTTCAATTTGTACATGTTTTTGTTTATTTTGATTTTTTAAAATTAAGTTCATACACTGTAGCTAAGCAGCACACTCAGAATTTTTTTCGAACAATATTAATTAACATTGAACGTAATTCAATGATATAACTGATCTAATACTAATAATTCTAATAATTAATCGATTTATAATTATATTTAAACAGAAACTGTTGAGCGGGACTTATACTCAAGCTTTTTTTTTCTATCAGGTGTTTTATAAAATATCTAGTTTTATTTTTTCTATTGTTTTTGTGGCATGTTGCCTATGGAAAGCCAACGGGTTCAAAATTCCAACTCTGTAATTATTAAAATGTACACATGTAAACCTGAATTTGTAAATCTTAATTTCATAATTTGTCAATTGTTCTTTCATAATTTGTTAATTGTAAATTATCCAACATAACTTGACAAGTGTATAAATGTAAATGCAAGTTATGTCAATGAACACGTGTAATTCGTATACTTGCGATTCGTCAAATTAAGAAATGTTTTTCGTGATTTGTAAATTATGCAAGGTTGCATATTAAGACGAAAGAGGGCGCTATAAGGGTGGCAAGTCATTTCGCCCCAAAGCTAAAATAGATCCTTAACCAACTGAGTTTTGTGATATGCATGCATATAGCATGCCTACAAACGGTCTCTTAAGCTGTATTTAAATAAGATTTAAGTTTTATACAGGAAAGATCGGGGATCTAAACACACAAATCTTGTGCTCGTATACTTGTATACATAGGGCAGGCTCGGATCTCGGGAATTTTTTTTCCAAAGGGGGCGAGGTGCACCCCAGTCAAAATATTCCACACCAAAAATTCTTCGACATTCGACAAGCAAAAAAAAAAAACCTATTTCGCGTTGGTGTTTGTGGTTTGTGTGTGTAGGGGTGCGGTGGTTTCAAAGTCATTTTCAATGTGCTCCAGTATATACATTTAATAACTCTGTACATTTCGGGGGAGGGCTGGGGGTACGTATTCCCCCCCCCCCCCCAAATCAGCGCACGGAGAAGTGCCGAGGGAATAAAACCCGGAAGTTTTTTTTTTCAGTTTTATAAAGAAGCGTTACATGTAAGACCGGGCACGTAGTATCGGAGGGGGATTCCCTATTCTCGCATTTTCTCGAACATGTTTTACTGTAATTTAGTATCAAAACCCATCATAACTATGAATCGAATTGTCTCGTGAAAAAGTAAGAACTACATTATACCAGATCCTCCCCCAGGGTGTTCAGATAAAAGTGTCAATTATTTTTCTGGGTGCTCCTTTCACAAACGTTACTACACGCATGAGGACTAGATTTTTTTACGTGTCCTGTTTTTGTGTGATCGTTTGGCCCAAGGTACGGAAGCCTTTTCTTCTGAATTTCATTTCGTTTCATGAGCAGGGGCGGATCCAGGAATTGAAGTTAGGGGGGCGCAAGATTTATGCAAGGGATCTGAGGGCCGCCCTGAAAGGGGGGGGGGGGGTCTGCGGTTATTCCTTGAGGTCGATCCTGGTCTCCTTAACCCGATCCCAACCTCCCTCATGCCGAATCTGCCAGCAACACTTCAGAAAAGGCTTTTAAAGATTTTTAATGTTAAAATCGAAAATTATTCAGGATTGTTTGTAGTTTGGAGTTTTTAGTCTACTAGAGTATACCCTTGTTAATACATTATTATTTTTTACAAACAGTCTTAAAGACAGACATAAAATTAAATTATTAATTATTAAGGACACATTCATCATCATAATCGTCCTTTACAACCTGTGGTGTGTAGGGCAGCAACAAACTTCCGCCACTCTTGTCTATCCTCAGTGGCGGATTTAAGGGGGGCGCCTCCCCCTAAAATTGTCAAAGTTAACGTAACGTTTTGACTAGAAAATGTAAATATGTCTACTTGGCTTAATCGGTAGACCTCATTTTTACCCTACAAAATCTCTAGAACCCAGGAGCTTCCGGGGGCTTTGCCCCCTGGGTCCCCAACAGGGCTTTGCCCAGCTGGACCCACTGGGGGCCTCAAGGCGGCCCCCAGATCCCTTGCCTAATTTTGGCACCCCTCTAACTTCAATTCCTGGATCCGCGCCTGATCCTGGGTCAGTCGCGCCAATGATCCCCATGCAGGTCTGGTGCGTGCTGGACGCACTGGGGGAAATGATTGAATTGTTAAGCAACGAATTAACCTGTCACCCATGGAGCACCCCCTTTGCAGAAGGATAAAACGTACGCTCAACTAGGACCTTAGGTCCCCTGAGCAGTTCACGTCTATCGGGCCTGTTTACTCCGCTACAAAATGTAGTGCGTTGCATACGTAAAGTGAAAATAGAATAAATCGTAATACTGTGAAGCTTTTACAGTGTAAAAAAATCCAGAAAATTTATTTTTGTAAATGGGAATAACCATCTGATGGGTATTAGAAAAGAAAGAGGGGGAGGGGGTTGCTGAACAACATTAAGATATATGATGTATAAGAGTTTAACATTCAAGTTATGAATTATGTTGGGTGACCTGTGGTCTCCCCTATGATTTTATTATTCCATGTAAGGCTATAGTATCTATATTACATAGTGCCTAACCTCTAATTTTCCTTACTAATAGTAAGCGACTCAGAATAAACGACGTCCAGTCTCTGCATTTGCAGATTTCTAACAAGCAGGGGGGGGTGGTGAAGATTTTGCCCCCTACCACCCCCTACCTTTTCATTTCGCTCGGACTTTTCACCAATCGTTAACATAATGGAATAATTATTTGTTAATAAATTATTTAATGTCTCCTTTGTCTTCCTTATGAGGTCATGCTTCAATAGGCGACCTCATCCCTTTAACACTTTTTGCCGTAAATCCCTGATTTTATTTATCTTACAAAGAAGATGTACACCCTGTATTGTGAAGTTTGGGGCTGCATGAAGTTCTCCTCCCCTTTCCCTGAGAATGAACACATCAAATTCATAAACCCATCAGAACTACATTAAAAAAGGAAAAAAAACTTTAAAAATGCACTAATTGTTATTTTTACTTTTGGGATACATATACTGTATTTGAAGACAAGAAAGTTGAATAATCCTATTCCAATTACATACATTTAGAGAAATCGGAGAAATTTTGCACTTTTTCCCTGTCAAAAAATTAGGGTCGCAACTTTTTTTTTGAGAGGATTTGAAAAATAAGTCTACACATACCATGATTTTAAATTATTGCCTACTTACAACTTTCAGTAACATCGTAATAATGTACAACATAAGATTACCTTTGTCTCATTCATGTACTACAATTTGTGAAATATGAAATCTTTATTGATGCACAATAATAGACTTCCGCTTGTTTCCATAATCTTTATGCGGATACCAGAGGTAACATAAATAAATTAACATTGATAAATAAGACCGAAGGTAACTTTTAAATTACATTGTGCTTCTTTAGAGCGACCATAGGTCACCTTATATTGTACATCAAAAGGAAGACCAGATGTCATCTTCCGTTCTACATCATATGGGGGACCAGAAGTCACCTTATCTTGTACATGAGTAGGGGAACCAGAGGTAACCTTATATTGTATATCAGTAGGGGGACCACAGGACACCTTATATTGTACATCAGTAGGGGGACCAGGGATCACCTTATATTGTACATCAGCAGGGGGACTATAGGTCACCTTATATTGAACATAAGTAGGGGGACCAGAGGACACCTTATATTGTACATCAGTAGGGGGACCAAAGGTCACATTATATTGTACATCAGTAGAGGGACCAGAGGTCACCTTACATTGAATGTTTGTAGGGGGACCAGAGGACACCTTATATTGCATGTTACCTAAGAACAGGGAACAAAAGTTATCTTTTATTCTACATCAAAAGGGGGGCCAGTTGTCATCTTATATTATACATCAGTAGGGGGACCAGAAGACACCTTATACCATGGGTACAAATTGCGCTCCGTTATTAGCAGACTTATTTTTATATTCATATGAAGCAGAATTTATGCAAAATCTTTTGCGTGAAAAGAAAAAAACACTTGCTGTGGCCTTCAACTCGACATTTAGATATATCGACGACGTATTGTCAATTAATAATGATAATTTCCATTCCTACGTCGACACGCTATATCCTGGTGAACTTGAGATAAAAGATACCACAGAGTCCAACACATCTGCTTCATACTTGGATATTTTACTTGAAAAAGACACAAATGGTAATCTAACAACCAAGCTATATGATAAACGTGATGACTTTAACTTTTCTATCGTCAACTTCCCTTACTTATGCAGCAATATACCTTCATCACCTGCATACGGAGTATTTATATCTCAGTTGATTCGATACGCAAGAGCATGCTCTACGTATGAACAATTTCTTAAACGAGGTAAATTATTGACAAGCAAGTTGATGAAACAAGAATATCAACAGTCTCGTTTAAAGTCATCATTTCGTAAATTCTATGGTCGATACAATGACCTTGTCAGCAAATACAATTTATCATTGAATGAAATGCTGACTGACGTTTTTCATACCAATTGTTAGTCCATTATTTATACACTGAATTGACTACGGATTTTTTCCGTTATTTCCTGATTATGACAATTAGCACACGGCGGGTGTGACCGGTCAGCAGGGGATGCTCACTCCTCCATGGCACCTGATCCCACCTCTGATGTTTCGGAGGTCCGTGTTTGCTCTGCTCTTGTTTTGTATATTTGTTTAATGGACGTTGAGATTGAATACTGTTCGTTATTTCCATATCCTTATTTTAACCACCGAACATGTATCTCTGCTGGTGGACAATTTGTCCCCGAGGATACTTGTCGTTCGGTACTTATTCATACATGAGTACAAATAATAACGAAATGATACTGGCAGGCGCGTCGCCCAGTATAAAAAGGCGTCACTCCTTTGAGTCTATAAGGGACACAGATTCAAGGAGGTCATTTGGTGTCCCTCGGATTATCCTCAGGGATATTAAACATATGTCATATGTGCAGTCTTCAGATTCCCAGTTTTGGTATAAAACCAATACATCATATACCAAATTGAAAGAGTGTAAAGTTTCTATTACAAATATATTGGATGATTCCTTTTGCGATCCAATGTCTTCGGTTTCAAAATGTTCTGTACGAAACTGTAAAACCTGTGACATTTTGATAACTGACACTTCTTTCACCAGTAATCTTACTGGACAGAGCTTCTATACCAAAACTTGGGAAAATCTGAACTGCAAATCTTCTAATGTTGTCTATGGAATAGAATGTAATCTGTGTGGACTTATTTATGTCGGTGAAACCAAGGGATCGCTTAACAAAAGAATATCAGGTCATCGATTTCAAATAAATCATGGTGGTCAGCAGCTTTTATATAAACATTTTAATTCACCTGATCATTCTATTTTATCAATGAAAGTTAGAATTCTGGAAAAGATTTATCACCACACAAATAGTCCATCTTTGAGTACACCTTTCCGTAGACAACGTGAAGAAGTTTGGATTAGGAAACTAGGGACAGCCTTTCCCTATGGATGTAATAACAATGTCGATAGTGTAGGAAATCTAACAAGCCCACAGTGTAATAATGTAAATGTGATGGGACTTTTTAACAATACTCAGAGACGTAAGCGTAGTCATGGACATCGTTCGTACAATAAACCTGCAATACACGACGTCTCTTTTGATTCATTACTACCTTATGTAAATCAACAGTTAGGTCTACATCATATTCGAACCAAACTTTACTCTGTCCCTTTGAAACTCTTAAATAGTCTTCTTGAAAAGACCAAGGAACATCCAAATTTAGATTCCTCGACACCTGAATATAGGCTCGGTTCTGTGATTATGGATATTGCACATCATAGGCTTTTTAAACCCGCACGTTTCACGGAAGAAAATGCAGCTAAAACAATCCGTCTTTTCCTTAAACTTCACTATGCCAATAAAGGAATTGACGCGGTAAATATTAGTAATATTCTTAATCACAAAAGGGTCCAGTCTTATATTCCACCATATTTCAAGTTAAAGACTACGCCTTGTATTTCCTACAAATATACATCGACCATTGCTTCCAAACTTTTCAATTACAAAAATACTTTACATGGCCTGGATATCGACTATCTGAAAAATAATCCCCTTTCGTGTTCATGTTCTTCTTCGCCCTATAACTATAGTCCTGTTGGACACGTTATTACAGGTGACGTAAATATAGTTCGTAATGAGGACCTTAGATCACTTATTTTAAAAGGTCCTAAATATAGGGAACCCCGATCCTTCAACTGGCGTCAGAATTTCATAAATATTATGGATTCTGTTGAAAATTACGCCAGACGATGGGCTAGATATGAAAAAGAAGACATTGACACCTTGTCAGAATGGATTAAATGTATCAGATCCATGTTAAAGTCACGTATTAAAAGATTGAGGGGCAAAATGAAAACCATCTATCCTTCTGTGTTCAATAAACCAGAAGTGAAAAAAGAATTAGATAGATTACACGATCAGTACGTACTGGTTCCTGCCGACAAAGCAGGTAACAACATTGTCTTCGTTTGTAAGGCTCATTATATTAATTGCATTTTAGAAGAACTTGGATTTAATTCTACGAGTGGTAATCCTACTTATACATATACTACTCTTTCTAAGGAAGAAATTCTTCAAAATCACCTGTCAGTTTTGAATACTTTTAATATTCCACAGAGCCAAAATGAATTTGAACTACCTTATATATATTGGATTCCGAAACTTCATAAGAATCCTTACAAACAAAGATACATTGCAGGTTCCAGTAAATGTTCAACCAAGCCTCTTTCGTTACTTCTCACTAAAATATTGACAGTAGTGAAGGAAAAACTTCAAGAGTACTGTACAACTATATATTCAAGAAGTGGTGTAAATCAGATGTGGATACTTAAAAATTCTAAAGAACTTTTAGACAATTTGAAATCACAAGACTTTACAAAAATCAACAGCATAAAAACTTACGACTTTTCAACTTTATACACAACAATTCCGCACGACAAATTAAAATCCAGGCTTTTTGATATCATTGACAGCTGCTTCTTCAACAAAAATGGAACTCGTAAGTTTACTTACCTCGTCATTGGTCATTTGAAAAATTATTTTGTTAAAACAGATTCTGATTGTACACATAAGTACTCTGAAGTTGACATCAAGAAGATGCTTGAGTTTCTGATTGACAATATCTATGTGGTTTTTGGAGACCAGGTATTCCAACAATCTATTGGAATTCCCATGGGTACAAATTGCGCTCCGTTATTAGCAGACTTATTTTTATATTCATATGAAGCAGAATTTATGCAAAATCTTTTGCGTGAAAAGAAAAAAACACTTGCTGTGGCCTTCAACTCGACATTTAGATATATCGACGACGTATTGTCAATTAATAATGATAATTTCCATTCCTACGTCGACACACTATATCCTGGTGAACTTGAGATAAAAGATACCACAGAGTCCAACACATCTGCTTCATACTTGGATATTTTACTTGAAAAAGACACAAATGGTAATCTAACAACCAAGCTATATGATAAACGTGATGACTTTAACTTTTCTATCGTCAACTTCCCTTACTTATGCAGCAATATACCTTCATCACCTGCATACGGAGTATTTATATCTCAGTTGATTCGATACGCAAGAGCATGCTCTACGTATGAACAATTTCTTAAACGAGGTAAATTATTGACAAGCAAGTTGATGAAACAAGAATATCAACAGTCTCGTTTAAAGTCATCATTTCGTAAATTCTATGGTCGATACAATGACCTTGTCAGCAAATACAATTTATCATTGAATGAAATGCTGACTGACGTTTTTCATACCAATTGTTAGTCCATTATTTATACACTGAATTGACTACGGATTTTTTCCGTTATTTCCTGATTATGACAATTAGCACACGGCGGGTGTGACCGGTCAGCAGGGGATGCTCACTCCTCCATGGCACCTGATCCCACCTCTGATGTTTCGGAGGTCCGTGTTTGCTCTGCTCTTGTTTTGTATATTTGTTTAATGGACGTTGAGATTGAATACTGTTCGTTATTTCCATATCCTTATTATATTGTACATCAGTACGGGGACCAGAGATCACCTTTTATTGTACATTCAGTAGGGGGACCAGAGGACACCTAATATTGTACATCAGTAGGGGAACCAGAGGACACCTTATACTGTACATCAGTAGGCGGACCAGAGGTCACCTTACATTGAACATGAGTTGGGGACCAGTGGGCACCTAATATTACACTTCACATCAATAGGGAGGACAGAGGTAACCATATATTGTACATTAGTAGGGGGACCAGAGTCACCTTATATTGTACATCAGCAGGGGGACCAGAGGTCACCTTATACTGTACATCAGTAGGGGGACCAGAGGTCACATTACATTGAACATCAATAGGGGACCAGAGGTCACCTTACATTGAACATCAGTAGTGGACCAAAAGTCACCTTAAATGAAATATCAGTAGGGGGAACAGAGGACACCTTATATTGCACTTTACATTAGAAGGGGGAACAAAAGTCATCTTTTATTCTAATTAAGTAGGGGGACCAGTGGTCATCTTATTTGTACATCAATATTGTACATTCAGTAGGCGGACCAGAGGTCACCTTATATTGAACATCAGTAGGGGACCAGAGGACACCTAATATTACATTTTACATCAATAAAGGGACCAGAGGTAATCTTATATGTACATTAGTATGGGGATCAGATGTCACCTTATCTTGTACATCAGTAGGGGGACCAGAGGTAACCTAGCTTATATTGTACATCAATAGGGGGGCCAGAGGTCACCTTTTTTTGTACATTAGTAGGTGGACTAGATGTCACCTTAAATTGTACATTAGTAGGGGGACCAGAGGTCACCTTATATTGTACATCAGCAGGGGGACCAGAGGTCACCTTATACTGTACATCAGAAGGGGGACCAGAGGTCACCTTACATTGAACATCAATAGGGGGACCAGAGGTAACCTTATATTTTACATCAGTAGGGGGACTAAGGATCATCTTATATTGTACATCGGTAGGGGGGGCAGAGGCCACTTTATATTTTATATCAGTAGGGGACCAGAGGTCACGTTATATTGTACATCAGTAGGGGGACCAGAGGTCACCTTATATTGTACATCAGTAGGGGGACCAAGGATCATCTTATATTGTACATTAGTAGGGGGACCAGAGGACACCTTAAATTAAATATCAGTAGGGGACCAGAGGACACCTGATATTACACTTTACATCAATAACGGGACCAAAGGTAACCTTATATCGTACATTAGTATGGGGATCAGAGGTAACCTGGCTTATATTGTGCATCAGTAGGGGGGCCAGAGGTAACCTTTTTTTGTACATTAGTAGGTGGACTTGATGTCACCTTAAATTGTACATTAGTAGGGGGACTAAAGGCCACCTTATATTGTACATCAGTAGGGGGACTAGAGGTCACCATTTTTTGTACATCAGTAGGGGGACCAGAGGTCACCTGATATTGTATTTCAGTAAGGGGACAGAGCTGTTAGTTTTAACGTTTGTCAATAGGTGTACCAGAGGTTAACTGATATTGTACATCAATAGGTTGATCAAAGGTCGCCTTATATTTAATTTCATTATGGAGACTAAAGGTTACCTTTATATTGTACAACAGAAAGGTTACTAGAGGTCACCTAATACTATACAAGACGTCAGATATATTGTACATCAAAAATGGGAACAGAGGGTACCTTATACATCAATAGGGGGTCAGATGTCACCCTATGTTTTAAATCATTATGTGGACCTAAATTCACTTATATTTTACAAAACAAGGGGGACCAGAGGTCACCTTGTAATGTACATAAATAGGGAGACCTGTGGTCTCCTTTGTTGTACATTTTTAAGGAAACCAGACATAAATAAAATTTATATGAATGCAGAAATAAGGCATCAACGATTCTAGACCCGTCTTACCAAAAAAAAAAAAAGATAATTTGGTAGAACCAGAGGTTACAGATAAAATGCATATTAAAGGGATACTCGAGGTTCTCTTATAAGAACACGACAAGAGGCCTATGAGTTGCTCATCGTTACTATACTTAGGATGCTTAGTTTGGCTACTTAATACCATTATAGAGCAAAGGGGAACAAAAAGTGCATTTCAAATAATCAGTAATAATTAGCAATAAAAAGTAGTGCCCATTGACCACAAAAAACATCCTGGGGTCATACATTTCACAATTTTGGAAAAGGCACCCTTGTTCATAAAAAAAAATTTGGTTTATACCAAAGAACAAAATTCAAACCATTTTATCATATTATATCAACGCTTTATTACATTATGTCAAAACTCCGTTCCGTAATGTGGATATATAATTACGTTATGTCAACTATCTTATGTGATTTAAAAATATCTTTATATTGTGTTAACTCTATATCATGTTGATTCCAAAAGTTCATTACCTGATGTTAAAATACATTTACATTATCTGAAAGCTGTATATCTAGTATATAATTAATGTTGACGACCGTGTTTTAATGACTGGTAAGAAGTGAGCAAGGGACCTTGAAATTTATAATTTTGGAAGATGCTCACTTGCTTATCATAACTATATGTAGTTAGTTTAATTATTATCCAGGAGCAGAGAGGAAGATTTTTAAAAGAATTAATGAATTTTAACTTTACAATTTATACAGCCCCACCGTAACACCAGAACCCCAGACCTTTGTGTCAGGAATTTCAAAACTTTGGAGAGAATATCCTTTCTCATCATAACTATGCATGAAGTTAGTTTGTTTGAGATACAGGGACAGAGGGAAAGATTTTCGAAGAATAAATGCATTTCACGATATAAATTTTTATAGCCCTGTTCTTACCCCAGGGCCCCTGACACTGGGACAATAAACTTCACAATTTTGGTAGAGGAGTCAATGCTTATAATAATTATGTCAACAGTAAACGTTAGACGGTTTGATGTCAGTGAGTAAAGAAGATTTTTAAAGATTTCATCAATTGTAGTAGTTTCGCCCCAACTTTCTTGCCTTAGGGGGTGGAGGGCAGGGACCATGATTTAGAAAATCTCCCATTCACCCATAGACGCTTTATACCAAAATTGGTTGTAAATGGTTGAGGGATTGCAAAGAAAAGCTGAAAATATTCGAATGTAAACGCACAAAAAGCCAAAAAAAGATAGCAATAAGTCACATGAGTTGATTCAGGTATTTAAATAATGAGTCCTTTGGTCTCAATATTTATGTAAAATATGAGGTGTCTTCTGGTCTCCCTGTTGACTTACAATATAAGATGACATCTGGTCTTCTAATTGATGTAAAATAAAAAGTGTCTTCCGGTTTCTTTATTGTCGTTCAAAATAGTGTGATCATTAGTTTTAATGATGTACAATATAAGATGACCTCTTGTCCCCCTACTGATGTACAATACGAGGGCTGTTCAATAAATAATGTCTTGAACTCTATGACATAAAATGAAGATATATGTCAGTAAGCTTGACTTTCTCTCCTTATTGAATCTTTAATGAATTTATAACAGTTTATGTGACCACTTTTCATCACAAAGTTTCACCGTAAGAAGCTGGAAAACAGGAGTATTTAAGACACTGCATTAAAATGATTGGTGCAGAATCAGTAAATTAGAGTGAAGTTAAACCGTTCATTAAAGTTGCTGTAAAACCTGTTTAGAATCCCAAAGAAATCCTCACTGAAATATGTAAAAGAGGTAGGGGCTCCATTGGCGAAAATCGGCCCCAGCTCAAAAATAAATTTTATTTTTTTGATTATATGTTGTGGATGTCCATTTTTTAAGAATAACACCAATTTGTCCGAAAAACTTAATTCAAGGAGAAAATTAAGGCATTGATTGACCGCCGTTAATAGTTAACGTTAACGTTAAAAAGTAGCGTCATTACGTTATACACACACAGTTACTCGGTACCCTCCTCAGAGAACACTGAGTTAACCATACTCACTAATATTGATAAGAACAACAAAACTTTTTTGATAGGTTACAACCGCTAAATTTCTTTTGTCAGGGTATGATGATGATAATCTGATGGATGTCATAGCAACCAGCTTTCTTCATAAATATGTCTCTGACTACATTAATAACAGAAAGGAAATATCTCAAAAACTTGACAATTTTGGTCACTTTCAAAACGTTGATATGTTTTCAATTTGTTGCAATATAGAGGTCATCAGTAAATTGATATGAAGACTTCTGTTCAGTATATAATTCCTCTTAATAAAACAATTTTTTCTAATGGTAGCTAAACGCAGTTTAGTATAAAATCCAGGGGGGGGGGGTCCCAAAGAGAAGAATGCTGGGTAGGGATTTTTCTGCTATTTATAGGAGTCTAGATGAAAACTGCATCTTTTTTTGTTTTTATTCGCATAAAGTAGAGTCTTCTCTTAATATTTAAAGAAAAAAAAATGTGCATTCATTTTTAGAAAAAAAATTGTGAGACTTTTTAATAGGGGGAGATAACTCCCCAAACATCTTGTTTTCACATGTGCAGAATTGCATGAGTCAATTAACAGGTAATGTAGCTCTTTCAAGAGGTGGAAAATGTACCCTAAAAGCACACTAAAACAAACCTTAGGACTTGTTCTGTGAAATGCACATAACTTATTTTGTCAGATTTTTTCTGTTTTTGTTGAGCAGGGGGGGGGGGGTTAAAAATGCTGAAAATGGATACATAAACAACCCAATATCCCCCATATTTCAGGTGTCAAATACATGTACTCCCTAGTAGTAATTGATAAATGTATTATAGTTGGATATTTATTAAATTCACAATTTTATCTTTCCATTGATATGCAGAAGTATATGTAACAAGCCTCCATTTTATTTCTTTACAGAGGGCCAGTTTTCCTTGTCCCTCACCAAGTAACGTCCTGATAACGTCATACATAAAACTGTGTTTTGCACCCAATATCGTCCATGAAATATGACTTTTGAACGTCATTTAGGATTTTTAAGTACTAGTCTTGTTAATATCTTAATATGGATATTAAAAGATGCACAGGTCTAATTACTTCTTTAAAGTAGAGTTTTAGGGGATATTGGAAGGCAATTGTGTGTGTTTGTATTTAAGGACTAATTCTGTGTTAATTCTGTGCAAAACGGAGGTGACGTAATTTGCATCGGGATCGATGTCCAATGCTGCCTTAAGCTTGATCAATATAATTGCAAGGGGATGCTCAGCCTTAATTCTATCGTCCCTGTTATTCTTTTGATTTACATAATACACGTATTGTTGTGTGGACATTACTAAACCTTTTTCATTTTGATAATCCGAAAAAAATATATATTAAAATCAAGCACGTAAGACTGGGAATAGGTGATGTTTTTAAAATATTTTATTTCTGATTTTATACATGTTATCATTTAAAAAATATTTTACTGAACTACTAAAAAAATAACGTCTCTAATACAACCACAAATAGATCGGCCGCTCCTGCGGCCGAAAATAATGCTATAAAATGGACCCCTCGAAATCAAATTGCTTTAAATATATAGTGATTTTTCTTTTCATTATTTTTTTGAGTAAACATTTAACTATAACATTTTTTCATGTGATCAAGACAAACCCCTTCCTATTCAGACCTTATCATTAGATACGTCGTGGGATTAAATTAACTGCGGGACGTTGAGACTGTTCGGATGAGATCATATAAATCGGTGTCCCCTGTTGTTTTTTCGCGAAAAAGATCCCTCACTGTTCAGAGTCTCTTTTATTTGGTTTAGTTTATGAATTTGCTAACTCTACAAATTCCGGGGGGGCGGTCCAAACTACCCCTATCCCTTTTAGATCTGCAAATGAGCAAGTTGTGTTTCCATGAGTGAAGGATTCTCGAGGGGGTCAATAAACAACAATTAATCCCCCCTTACGAGTTGAAACAACTTAGCTTCAGCATATGAAATTAATAGCTATCTGATTTACATAAAATTTTTCATCCATGGAAAAGAATGTCTCCGATTTTTTTTAAATACAACATTCCATTTATTCATATCATACGAAAGCCCAATGAGCTCGTTTTCGTAGGTAAGAAAAATAATTTTTTTCGCGTTATAACGCGTAACTTTCGCGAATAAACGCGTAATTTTCGCGTTATAACGCGAAACTTTCGCGAATAAACGCGTTACTTTCGTGTTATAACGCGAAACTTTCGCGATATAACGCGTAACTTTCGCGAATAAACGCGAAACTTTCGCGTTATAACGCGAAACTTTCGCGAATAAACGCGTAACTTTCGCATTATAACGCGAACCTTTCGCGATATAACGCGAACCTTTCGCGATATAACGCGTAACTTTCCCGTTATAACGCGAAATTTTCGCGAATAAACGCGTAACTTTCACGATATAACGCGAAACTTTCGCGAATAAACGCGTAACTTTCGCGTTATATTGCGAAAAAATATTATGCTAGAATAGGATAGATTAGTCATCAGAATGTTTTATTTTATTTTAAAAATCTTACTATTGAATTAATAAAATGAATTTTACTTTCTTGTACATGTTTTTCAATTGTTAAATTCTTTAGACTGATTATTTCTTAAGGAAAATCTCCATTTGACATTTTTTCTAGCTGTTTTTTAATCAGTAACATTTACTTCAACTGTACCACTAGTAAATTAAGCAATCAATCATTTTGGACAAAAAATTATACACTGTAGAAACATAACTTAAAAGTGAATGAACAATGTATAATTTCATTGTCTCCAATATTGGGTTATAGAGAAGTTCGTGGACTAGCCATAAATAAAAACTATGAAGGTATACAGCAGAGTTTGTACACTTTGAATTGTCAATGTTTTCGTAAGCAATAGAATGAAAACGTGGTGCAACCTCAAAATAGGATATCTAATTTCCACAGTGAATCTAAAGGAGACAAATGAAAATCTGCTATCCAATTTTCACAAATGCGGTGGAACACAATTGACAAATTTACCTCATTTTGACAATTTTCTGAAATTTTGATCTCTATAGAATAAAATTATTTCAAATTCTCTAGAGAGTGCATAAAAAAAAGGAAAAGGGGTGATTTTCCCCGAAATAAATAAGCTTGAAGTTTAACTTTTGGAACTCGCATAAACTTTGAATTGGTTGAACAGCGTTGAGAAAGACAAATTGTGACGGTTAAGATGGATTCAATAGCAAGAAAGCTTAAAATTTAACTTGTGATAGTCCAAGATCAAAATAGCCTTTTGATTATTATTGTATTAAATGAATAAAATTGATGACAAAATCAAAAGAACGTTGAGACTAAAGCAAATGTCTCGTTAAACAGCAAAAGTTTCGCGTTATGACGCGAAAGTTACGCGTTATATCGCGAAAGTTTCGCGTTATAACGCGAAAGTAACGCGTTTATTCGCGAAAGTAACGCGTTTATTCGCGAAAGTTTCGCGTTATAATGCAAAAGTAACGCGTTTATTCGCGAAAGTTTCGCGTTATAACGCGAAAGTTACGCGTTTATTCGCGAAAGTTTATTTTTTTTTACCTATGAAATTTCACTGTTATCTTTTATTTTAAGTATAAACTATTTCCAAATGGTTAATGTAAACAACATTCAATCAACAATCACTTATACCACATTCAATGATTGACTTTTCATAGTCATTTCACATAGAGGTTTATCTGTTTTCGAGGAGGGTTCCACGGCATCCAATTTATTTCCGCTCAAATTACTTTTTAATTTCTTTTTTATAAACAGAAAAGCACATGCTGATTTACTGTCATTTTGTTTTAATTGTGATCAATTGTTGCGCTGTTTACTTAAGTTTTTTTATGAAAGACTAACTACACGCAGAATTGTAATGTGGTGTGTGGATCAAATATTTACAGGTACATTCATTTTATTTCGAATCATCTTTTTTATTTTAACTGTGAATGTTATATAATACTTATTAAGATGCAGAATTCAGTATATTTAATATATGAAAGCCAGTTGTCCCAGTTGACAAAAAAATCATATTCATATAATAGAACAAGATATCTTCGACAAATCGGCGCATTAGAAAGAAGGGGGGGGGGGGGGGCGGTGGTATTTACATGATTGACGCTGACCGATATTAACCCGGTTTTGACTTTGGAATAGTTTTCGCTTTGTTTTATAAAAATGTTACTTACATACCCTTTAAGTTGCATTTAAAGAAACCAATATTAATTAATTTATTACACGTATAGAACATTGTACATAAATAAATTGTGTGTGCAGAATGAGCAATTAATTCAGCTGCAGTCTTGTACACGTGATTCGAAAATAGATAATACCAAACTGTAGGGAGTGGGGTACAATAGCAGTCATAACTTTGTATATTTTTAGGTGTTATCAAACAGATACATGTAATGTTCTTGGAAGTTCATTCTATCGTAACCTAATTCATTATGTTTTATCCATCAACAATTCACAACTGATTAGGCAAAAACGTCACGACTTCGATGGGAAGTCCAATGCATCGTTTTCATACGAGTTGATTTTCGAAAAGGATAGCAAATTATGAATGATATTGTTGAAGCTAGAGTTTAATTAATACATTATGCCTTTTTATTGTTGCATGTAATATTCACAATCCATTCTGTTTAAAAATAAAGGTTGGATTGACACAGGTGTGCATGTGTAATGCGAGGTACAGCGGTATATAAGGTAAATGACTGCGTGAGTGTAGCAAAATTCGGACTGATTTGGAATTATTATACCCAAAATCACAGCATATTTCAGCTACCATGTCCTAAATTGATAACAATTTCTTACATTTATTAGTAGATATATGTAAAATATGTACGGTGATATAAAAACACAATATCATATCCATTGGAAATTATATTGATGTAAATTATGATAATTGATTACTTGGAATGACAGGAAAGCTTTTCGTTCATCGATCGATTTTTCATACTCCGCAGGCCTCCACCAATACGATACTTCAATTGTTGATAGATTTGTTAATAATGAACATTTACAAGAAATTTTGTTTTGGTGGGTGTGTGCGGAGGTATTTTTTTTAATCAATTTATGGCAAAAATTATGAGATTTTGATGATTTTTGCCAAATTACGTCAGGTTTACGTCACAAATATGACGTCATAAGTAGTCAATCTCCCGAACTTTTGCTATTTGTGGAATGCAATGATGGTAAACTGTGAAATATAAGTAAAGTCGATTTTATTAACTAGCTTTGAAAATTCGAAAAATTTGGGGCCGATTTTCGCACATGGAGCCCCTACCTCTTTACAGCAATCAATGTCTGTTTTATAGACAATTGAGCAGGTGGATTTCAATGATAAAAAATTATATATATAATGGGCATCAAAAATGGAAACTGTTCTTGAAAACAAAAAAACAAAAAAAAAACAAAAAAAAAAACTTAAACGAATGTATTGTTTGCCAAATTTCAACAAATAATCACTGATGTTATATGATTGATTATACGACACATAGCAAATTTGATAGACATCATTTCGGGAGTAGTTCACACTGCTTTAAAAAACGTTTGACAGTAAAAAACAAAAGAAAGCTTAGTACTCAAAAGTCACCCTATGTCTTAAAAAATGAGTGAAAATGACTGCGTGTAAGAATATCTCAACAATTATTAGATTTTTTCATGACCGCGTCCTTACCCGCACGCCCTGAAGAGTAAAAGAGTCTTGGGGATAAACATAAAGTTAATGTTCTTTTGCATTAACAATATTCGCCAGATTTTTCGCATTCTGACTTGTTTCATCATTTTCCAAACTTGAAAAAACGCCTTTAAAAGGGAAGAAACAACCCAAGGAAATCATAGGATCTGCTATAATCCAGTTACGGGGTATACAAAAAGTCATACCCAAAAATGAGTTCTAAAAAACGATCAGAAATTGGTTGAAAAATGTTAGAGACGTATGTTTTAATTAAAAGATAATATTAGGTTAAATCATTATGACTAAATTATTGAAAAGCGCATTTTGTTTCTTTCCGAGCACGAGGACATTATCTGTTGAACAGCCCTCATATAAGGTGACCTCTGGTCCCCCTACTGAGGAACAATATAAGGTTACCTCTGGTCCCCTACTGATGTACAATATAAGGTGACCTCTGGTCCCCCTGCTGATGTACAATCTAAGGTAATCTCTGGTCCCCCTACTGATGTACAATATAAGGTGACCTCTAGTCCCACTACTAATGTACAATATAAGGTGACCTCTGGTCCGCCTACTGATGTACAATATAAGGTGACCTCTGGTCCCCCTGCTGATGTACAATATAAGGTGACCTCTAGTCCCACTACTAATGTACAATATAAGGTAACCTCTAGTCCACTTTCTGATGTACAATATAAAGTGACCTCTGGTCCTCCGACTTATGTACAATATAGGATGACCTCTAGACTTCTTATTGATGTACAATCTGAGTTGACCTCTGGTCACCTTATTGATGTACAATATAAGGTAACCTCTGGTGTCCTTATTGATGTTAAACATAAGGTGACCTCTGGTCCATCTACTGATTTACAATGTAAGGTGACCTCTTGTCTCCTTATTATTGTACAATATAAGGTGTCCTCTGGTCCCCGTACTGATGTACAATATAAGGTGACCTCTGGTCCCCCTACTGATTTACAAAATCAGCTCACCTGCAGTTTTCCTAGTGGTGTTCAATATAAGTTGACCTCTAGTCCCTCTAGTGATGTACAATATAAGGTGATCTCTGGTCTCCTTCTTGATGTTCAATATATTGTAACATCTGGTTTCCCTACTGATGAACAATATAAGATAGCCTCTGATCCCCCAACTGGTTTACAACATAAGGTAACCTCTAGTCCCTCTAGTGATGTACATTATAAGGTGACCTCTGATCCCCCTTCTGATGTACAATATAAGTTGTCCTCTTTTCCCCCTTACTGATGTACAATATTAGGTGACCTCTAATCCCCCTACTGATGTACAATATAAGATGACCTCTCGTCTCCTTATTGATGATCGATATAAAGTGACCTCTGGTCCCCCTACTGATGTACAATCTAAGGTGATATCTGGTCACCCTACTGATGTACAATATAAGGTGGCCTCTAGTCCCCTACTAATGTACAATATAAAGTAACCTCTGGTCCACTTACTGATGTACAATATAAAGTGACCTCTGGTCCTCTGACTTATGTACAATATAGGATGACCTCTAGACTTCTTATTGATGTACAATCTAAGGTGACCTCTGGTCACCCTATTGATGTACAATATAAGGTGACCTCTGGTCTCCTTATTGATGTTAAATATAAGGTGACCTCTGGTCCATCTACTGATTTACAATGTAAGATGACCTCTTGTCTCCTTATTATTGTTCAATATAAGGTGACCTCTGTTCCCCCTACTGATTTACAAAATCAGGTCACCTCTAGTTTTCCTACTGGTGTTCAATATAAGGTAACTTCTAGTCTCTCTAGACCTCTGGTCTCCCTTCTGATGAACAATATAAGATAAACTCTGGAACCCTACAGATTTACAATATAAAGTTACCTCTTTTGTACCTTTAATGCCTGAAGAGTTCCTAAAATGTTTTATTACTACGCAAAATGACGAACTATTTGCGGGGGACCTGAGGTCCAAGTTGAGCGTACGTTTTATCCTTCTGCACCCCCTTTCGTCTTAATAGGTGCTAGCATAATGCAACCTTGTATAATTTACAAATCACGCAAGTGCAATTACATTCCACAAGTTCACAAATCGTCAGCGAAGATGACAAATCGTAAGTCTACGAATTACACGAGAGCATCGACAAAACTTGCATTTACATTGTCAAATAACGCATGGATATCTACAACTAACAAATTGTGAAAAAACAATTGACAGATTATGAAATTAAGATTTGCAATTTACAAATTCAGGTTTACATGTGTACATATAAAGAATTACAGAGTTGGAATTTTGAACCCGTTGGCTTTCCATATGTTGCAGGTCTTTATCTTTTCTTATTATTTCATCTACATGTAAGCATGTTTTTAAGTATTTTGAAATTACATATTGCTATCGAACAAAAGTTTCTTGCATTTAATTAATGAATCATTTGATTTTCTTTTAGAATTTGTAATTTTTTTTCTAAATATCAATGTATTATTTAATGAGTAAGCTTTTTAATTTCAAATAAAATTAATAATAAAATAATTGTTTAAAACCATTGAAGATACATGTAGCTTTATAACAAATCAAAGCAAATATTTATAAAGAAAAATGAAGCCATAGAAAAAAATTAATCTATATAGGTCCTCTCTACAAAAAAGGTTATGGAAATCGTATTCTTGGTAAAATTTTGATAGATTCTTAAAATCATTTTAGGTAAAACAGTCGACTATTCAAATGCAATACAGATTATCATTGGGTCAAATACTGACTGCCACTTTTCATATTTATTGTTAGTCAATTATATATACACTGAATTGACAACGGATTTTTTAGTTATTTCCCAATGATGTTAAGGAACACATGGCGGGTGTTACCGGTCGGCAAGGGATGCTCACTTCTCCATGGCCCTTGATCCCACCAATGATGTTTTGGTCCGTGTTCGCTCTGTTCCTATTCTTTATTGGCTTATGGACTTAAAATGGACGTTTTCTCTATATGTTTCATTTCATATCAATTTTGGAAAAAAATATCCAAAAGAAAACATATGTATTATTGGTTTGTTAATCCAAAGAAAATATATCATGGTTGAATAAATTCTATGGGATAATTAATGGAAACACTTCACCTACACAGTTTGCATGGAAAACAAGAGGAAGTATTGAAATGTTTAATTTGAGTTTTAAAAAAAAAGTTAAATGGCTTTTCTTTTCTGGAATAACTTAGACAGAACTATGGAGTTTTGCCGCCCATTGAAAGATCGGGAATCCATATATTCAGGACCCGTTATCATAATTGTTTTAAAATCCTCATACATCACCAGCAAAAAGCAAGAATATTGAAATCCTGACAAATACATAGCTAATCCAGCTATGTTCTATGAAGACCCTTTCAATACTCCTCATTAAGATATTAAAAGTTGTGAGGAGAAACTTCAAGAGTACTGTTCAATAATATATTCCAGCAGTGGTCTAAATCGAATGTGGATACTTAAGGACGTTTGATCCTGAGCTTTTAAGTCGATTTTGGTCTGGACCTTTATTTATATAATTCTGCATCATTTTTAAGTTTAAACATTGAATTTAGATTCTACGATGCAAATTAAGCTATATTAATTGCAAAAACTGGAATTATATTCCCTTCAAGAGGATTAAGCCAGGACCTATATTTTGTGGGGAAGTTTTTTTTAGAAGAAAGTTATCAATTTTTCTTTTTTGAATTATATGCAGTACTGTTAATTTCAGATTCCTATTTTTCCATGCTGGTTGAATACAAAGCTGTTTTTTTTTTTAAGTGAAATGTGTTATGTCTGTTCTGAAATATGTATTAAATTATTTCTTATGAATATGAATTAATTCTTACGACGAATTATGGCAAATATAGTAAATACATTCTAAAAGTTCAAGAGAAAATTGAGCCAATTTTAACATAAAATTTACACATTTAAGAAATATCAAAAGATTAACATCATAAACCCCAATTTTTGGTGTTCTTTTCTGAATATTTAAGATAACATTGACCTTCATGTATCTGCGTAAATTCAGCAAAAGTTTTAGACTTTAAAATAATTTTCTTGCTCATTTAATTTTGAATGCAAGAAAAATCACATTTCGTGAGTGCTGAAGGTCAAATAAATGATTATGAATAGCAATTCAAAACTTTATCTTAGTCACAATTTTAAAGTGTCGTTTTTAATAGACTTATAGTTTGTTTTGTTCCATGCTGTATTTAGATAAAAATATTGGAGGGAAAAGGTTGAAGATGTAATTACTGATTTAAACACAAAATTCAGTGCAAAAAGGTCATTTTGAATGAACTGTAGCGCGAAAAGAAGCACATTGACCTCCATATTTGGATTTGATTTTTACCTAAGCCATGTGTGTAGAAAATAAAAATAAATTTGCCAAAAAATTTAAGACTTTAATATCAGGAGCCAACATCGTCAAAAAATTCAAGGATTTTTAAAAATATATTAAATCCAAATAATTTACGAAACGCTATATAGTAACCATATAGCCCTCAACAATTTCAACTTCATAGACAATTGGACCCCACGAGGCGTAACCCTAATATATATGACTTATCTCATGTCAAGGTACCTAGTGGTATTCTTTAATGCATTATCTTAAGTTTCAAAACCAATCTTAAATCGGACTTTATAGATAAATGATATGAGGTATATTGTGACCGGTCGGTAGGGGCTGCTCAACTCTAATATTTTTGAGGTCCGTAAACACATTTGGATTTTTTTTTAAAATATTTTTTTTACCTAAAGTGTTATCTAAATCCTACAAATTGTTATGTGTGAATTATATTATACGTTAATGAAATAAACTTAAAATTAAGATAGAACTCCCTTTAAAACACATTTTGTAGCTTCGTTACACACTTTCGCAGCATAACAATTAGACTTTAATTTTTGCTAAAAACTCTGTGAGTTTAAAATGTTCGCGGATCTGTATTACTGCAACGTAACAGAATTTAAATGAATGTTCTTTGAAGATTATTATACGTATCTGTAAATATCATTGTTGCATTTTTTAATTCTTGTGCAAAACTGTTGTATGTCCACGAAGGTTTTAGTACAATTATGATAGTCAAAATGACCAACACTATAACTGAATACTTTTTCAAGAATCTTTTTCCTTTCTTTTCAGACATGTCAGACAGAGAATTAACATATGATAGTTATCTTGGAGTAAGTGTGTTGCAATAAGACATACTAGTAGTTATTATCAAAAAGTTTAGTCCTTTTTTAATAACTCTAAAATTCAAAGAATGGGACTGTGTGTGCTCGAAACCCTGAAGCTTATTTCTTTCATTTACTGTAATAATACAAAAAATACAATTTTTTTTATCATTTTAGTTAGATAAATTGCTCCAATGTCAGGAACTGGAGAGTGAAAAGGCTGGGAATAAAGTCGACGAAGAACACCTTTTTATCATTGTCCACCAAGGTCCGACTCTCAATTTTCCACCTGACAAGCAGTATCATAGGGGCATCATTTTAAATCTGATTAAAGATTGCTTAAAATAACAATTTCAATTGTACAACAATGTAACTAGTTTTGTAATAAACTAATTACTGTGTTGAAAAGTAAATCCATATTGTTAGCATAGCAAATAAGTCTCATTCGTACATATTTTCAACACAGATAAAAACACTGACAAAATTCAGTATTGTAAATTCTGTGTTCTTAATCTTTTTTTTTTCAGCGTTTGAGCTCTGGTTTAAACAAATCCTTGTAGACCTCCATTCAGTTGTAGACAAAATTCAAGCACTTGTAAGTTTATTCTACAATTTTGTTAGAATCTAAAAAAAATCGAATAAAATCTATGAAATTTTGGAACTTCTTCTCTCTCATACCCTAAGCAATACATGTATATTATTATTCAGAAAATGTTTGATGATAATTTCAAAGTTATTTAAGATTTTCAATTTTTCTGCTTTCAACGTTAGGTAAAATAAACAAAGCTTAGGAATGTATACTTTAGCGAAAGGCCAGTACAGTATTTTTATGTTTGGTATTAATCCAGAATGTTAAAACCTTTAGGATGTAAGTAAAAGAGATTTTGCTGAAATACCAACAAAACTAGGACGGATCATTCTTATTCAAAAGGTATTGAATCTGGATATTAACAGTATTAATTTCATGTTTTGAAATGTTGATTCTTTTTATCATTGTAAAATTTCTTACCTTCTATGTAGAATCACAGCGGCCTATCTGTATAATCTACTTTGTCCTTGATCAGACTTGAAGAAACGTCAATGGTCCCTTAAAATGTAACTTTGAAATAAACGCAATTACTTAGACCATAATATCGTCAACTTTCTTTGTTTTTGAGGCTATATACTCTTGATTCCATTCCTAAGATGATTATTACATATCAGGCTTACAAAAACAGGGGGAAGAAACAAGAATATCACTAGTCTTTTTTTAAAGACTTCTCTTCGCATGTATTAATTGATTATAAAAAAAAATACACTATTTTTTAGCATATAATAAAAATTTTTGTCACCCAAATTTTTCCCATAACTAAATAACTTTAAATTTCATTCCAAATTTTGTTTCCATAAGATACCTTTTATTTGTCAACATGAAATAACCAGTTATGATCTCCAGTGAGTCTGAGTTCATTTGCAGTGAAAGACAGAGGTGGGATCAGGTGCAAAGGAGTAGTAAGCAATCCCTGTGAACCGGTTACACACAGCTCTATTTAATGATCAGGAAGACGGATTATTCACTAGTGAAATAAAGTATTCATACGAAAGTATAGCCATTGGTATAAAATTTCGCCCAAATAGAAGAGTTGTCCCAAAAAGTCGTACACGTACAATGTTTTCACAACCTTGCTCAATTTGTCCATAATGTTTCATTTGTTCTCTGTTATGCTGTAAGTTCACCTGAAATATCCATAGGAATAATTTTTGTCAGAGTTAGAAATATGTTAACGTACGTATCTTATTGTGATATAATAAAAATGTTTAAGGTTACAGGGTGACCCATTTAGCCTGGCCAGAGTGTACTTTTCAATTTATTTTACATTTTTAAAAAAGTTTTTACACCTAAGGCATGCACACGAACGAAAAGTCTTAGATCTCAAATTGTTAAGCATTCTCCTTTTTGCAAAAATTTATATTTCTATCTGTAAACTTATTTAAATGTTATCAGTTTGTTTTATGCATAAAGATCACGTTTGGACTAAAACTGTAATTCTAAAATAAAAGAGAGAAAAAAAAGGATTAATTTCAGTATTTGTATCGGCTTTTTTCCTTATAGCTGATCATTGGTCATTTTGAAATAATTGAAACGATGCCTCCAGCCATTTTTCTTAACTTTAGGTAAGTGATTGAAAATCTCGGTGATAAATTGTTCCTTAATATTATATATCTTAAATAATAGAATTGTCAATATATGTATATATAAAATTAAAATGTCAAAAAGTAGTTTTCTAACTGAATATCATCAAGAGAATTGCGTTTTCATCGACGATACATATTCACCATGGTAGGAGAATATATATTAACCATACCCCAAATATACATGTACATATACATATGAATTAATTCCTATGCTATTGCTTAAGGACTTTCGATCCTGAGCCTATGAGCGGATTTTGGTCCTGTCCTTTATTAAAAAAAATTCTGCATCATTTTTAAGTTCTAGCATTAATTCTGGATTCTACAAGGCAAATTAAATTGTAGAATTTAATGAAAAAAAACGCTATTAAATACCATTCAAGTAGAATTAAACCAGGAACTATATTTTGTGGCAGAAGGTTTTTTTTTTTAGAAGAAACTGATCCGTTTTTTCCCATTTGAACTAAATCAGTACTGTGAATTTTAAATTCCTATTTTTCCTTGCTGGTTGCATACAAAGCTGTTTTTCTAAGTGAAATATGTTATGCTGGTTCTGAAATATCTATCAAATCATTTTTTATGAATTCTTTCAACGAAGTACGACAAATATCTTCAATATATTCTGAAAATCCGGAAAAAATTGAGCCAATTTTAACCCAAACATTTACACTTTTTTAGTATTATTTGAAAATTTACATCATATACTTCCACTTTTGATGTTCTTTTCTAAATATTTAAGATAACTTTGACCTATTTGCTTAAATTCAAAAAGAGTTTATGACTTTAAAATAATTTTTCTCAGTGCAGAAAGGTCAAATAATTGATTATGCAAAACAAATTGAAACTTAACGTGTCTTTTCTAGACTAGACTTAGAGTTCATTTTGTTTCATGCTTTAATTGGATAAAATATTGGAGGGAAAACGTCGAAGATGTAATTTTTAATTAATACACAGATTTCAGTGCAAAAAAGGTCATATGAAATATACTGTAGCACCAAAAGAAGCATATTGATCCCCATTTTTTGGTTTGAATTTTAATTAAGCTTCGTATGTAGAAACTAAAAATATACTTAACAAAAAAAGTTTAAGACTTTGAATATCAGGATCGAACGTCGTAAAAATAAAACGATCGCAATGATCACTTATTTTATAAGGACTGTTTTATAAACAAAATAATTTATTTTTTTTAATCGAAAAAAAATAGTACTCTTTTAACGTTTTTGGTTTTGAAGAAAATACCTGCGAAGTGGATCTGGATTTCAAAGTCTACAGTTTCGTCTCATTGAAAACACTCTAGGTCTTCGAAGGGTAAGTTGTTGTAAGGTGTATACTAGTAGTTTACTTTTATTTTTAGGTTACTTCTACAGATTTTACACATTTAAAAAACTTTTCAGGAAGTAAGGAAATCACACAAAGAAGGCAAAAGCTATACAGACGAATATAACGAAAAACAAAGGGAAGAAGCAGAAAAGTCCGAAAAAGGGCCCTCTCTGTTTACAGTTCTGGAGGTGATCAGTTAGAAACAAAATTGTGGCTGTTGGTGAAATTTCCAAAACATATATTATATATTCCTAGTTCAAGCGGTACAAAAAGTAGAATCCCTTTCCCAGCTGCTGGTTCAATGCTAAATACTATTAATTGTTCACTGATAAACGCGTCACAAGTGCCTTTTTTCTTGGAATGAAATGATCTTTAATACCTCAGTTGTGTATGAATAAAATAATTAAAGCAAATAACATTCAAAAAGAAAATAAAAAATTTAATATCACGTTACGGGCAGTTTATCATGTACGTACCTTTATTTTGTCAGAGGAATGAGCAATTGATCAAATTTTGATAAATATATCAAGAGAGAGGAGTTTTTCAATTGACATACATTTTAAATGAATCATGATCAAAGCTATGCTCTATCAGGAGAATTCCTTAAAATATGATTAAGATTCTTTTATACATTCAAAACATTGTTTTAGTTTAAATGAATTCAGCAAGTTTTATATTCTTTACAGAATATTGATTTGTGTGGAGAGATTACATGTAAATAAGATATTTGTGTATGCATGAAAATCAGGATACGAATAAATAAATATTTACAAATAAATAGCAAAGTTAAGATATTCAAATACATGTACAGTCATTTGAATTTCTCTTTTGTGTGTAAGCTTAAATTAAAGATGTCAACGAATAGTCGACTTTTTGGCTAACAATTAATAGAATAGACGACGAACGAATAACAGTGGCGGATTAAAGGGGGGCACATCCGGCGCCCCCCTAAAATTGTCAAAGTTAGCGTAAATCACAGTTTCGTCTAGAAAATGTAAATATGTCTAATTGGGAAGACCTCATTTTTACCCTACAAAATCCCTAGAATCCAGGAGCTTCATGGGGCTTCGCCCCCTGAACCCCCACCAGGGCTTTGCCCAGGACCCTTAGGGGGCCTCAAGGCGGCCCCAGACCCCTTGCCTAATTCTGGCGCCCCCTCTAACTCCATTTCCTGGATCCGCGCCTGAATAAGGAAATGAAATTCGAATAAACACGTGATTATGTAATAGAAATGTGAAAACGAGATCGAGTAAGAAAAAATAAAAA